>NC_143216.1:3670406-3976274 GCF_030267445.1 Bombyx mandarina
ACAAGAATACGGAGTTGTAATTAACCCCTCCAAATGTACTCTGGGAGTAGATGAAGTTAACTTCTTGGGCTATCACATAAACAGTGAAGGGACACGCCCTCCTCAGGCTCGCATCCAAGTCTTATTGGACTTTCCACCTCCTGAGACGGTACAAGGTATGCGCCGATTTCTCGGTATGCTGAACTACTACCGGCGTTTTGTTCCACATGCTGCTCAGTTTCAGGCACCGCTAATTGAGGCTCTCGTAGCAACAAAGAGCAAGGGTGCCAGGCCATTTCCTTGGTCCCCAGAGCTACTTCAGCAATTTAAAGCCTGCAAGCAAAGCTTGTCCTCGGCGACGCTATTACAACATCCTGTGAGTAATTCTAGTTTAGGTCTGTTCACGGATGCCTCCAGTGTTCATATTGGGTCTTGCCTTCAGCAAAAGGTAAATGGTAAGTGGTTTCCGCTATCTTTTTTTAGTAAGAAACTCACACCCCAGCAAAGACAGTGGCCGACTTACTACAGAGAATTATTAGCGGTATACGAAAGTGTTCAACATTTTCGATATATTTTAGAAGTCCAGCATGCCACAATTTTTACCGACCACAAACCACTCTTATATGCTTTCTTACAGAGACGCGAGAAGCTGCCACCTCCTCAGTTAAACCAGTTGTTTTTTATAAGCCAATTCACGACTGACATACAGTATATTAAGGGCGAGGACAATATCGTTGCTGACACAATGTCACGCATCGATATCAATGCCATCGCGCTGGATCAAGATCACGATGCACTCGCGAAGTCTCAGGCTACAGATTCTGAATTGAAAAATCTGTTACAAAATGGCTCTAGCCTGAACCTAACTAAAATCAGCCCTCCAGAAGCGAAATCGGCAATTTATTGTGACGTTTCTACAGGTAAGCCACGTCCGTATTTGACCCCTTCCTTTCGAAGAACCGCGTTCAACCAACTGCACAACTTGAGTCATCCTGGTATCCGTGCTACCACACGCCTCGTGTCAGAACGTTTCGTTTGGCCATCGATGAAAAGGGACTGCCGTATTTGGTCTCGAAGCTGTGACGCATGTCAACGTAGCAAAGTTTCAAGACACAACTCAGCTCCTACTGGAAAGTTTAACACACCATCCGGTCGCTTCATGCACGTGCATATAGACATTGTAGGGCCATTACCGGTTTGCAACGAATACCGATATTGTTTGACGGCAATTGATAGGGTTTCCAGGTGGCCAGAGGTGTGGCCTATGCGCACCATCACGGCAGAGGAAGTGGTGGAAACTTTTACCAGGGAGTGGATTTCCCGTTTTGGAGTACCGTCAATAATCACAACAGACCAAGGATCCCAATTTGAATCCGATTTGTTTAACCGGCTGCTGCTTCGATTCGCCACCAAGCGTATAAGGACTACCTCATATCATCCCTGCGCAAACGGAATGATTGAACGTGTCCATAGACAGCTCAAGGCGGCATTAATATGCCATCAAGATTCATGGGTAAGATCCCTTCCCATGGTTTTGCTGGGAATGCGGTCAGCCTTTAAAGAAGATTTGGAAGCCACAGTCGCAGAAACGGTGTACGGTGAACCTTTAAGACTCCCTGGAGAGCTGTTAATAGCTTCCTCGTCAATAGAAAAAATTGAGGATGCCACCGACTTTGTGGTACAATTGCGTAACAAAATGTCATCTATACGCCCAGTGCCTGCTTCTCGACATTGTAAAAACTCTCCATTTATATTCAAGGAATTGGAAAGCGCTTCTCATGTTTTCCTGAGAGACGATACCATCCGCAGGGCATTGCAGCCGCCATATACAGGTCCATATAGAGTATTAGAACGCTCCCCTGATGGGAAAACGTTCACACTGTCCATAAAAAATAACAAAGTTGTCGTGAGTGTAGACAGACTTAAGCCGGCTTTCATAGATCACATTGATGATGAACGGAAGCAAGCTGAGCCTTTGTCTTGTCAGCAAAATCAAGCCTTACGACCAATGGATCTGGAAAATCCGCCGCTGTTGCCGCTGCCAACAAGGCCGCTGTCAATTCCAATAAAAATTCAAGGTGAGAAAACGAAAGAGCCTTATACCACACGCTCAGGCAGACGTGTCAGATTTAAAAAAAATACTGATTTATAAGAACTACTTGTATCTTGTTACCTGTTGTTACCTATCGTTACCTTGTACTTGTTACTTGTTACCTTCACTTATTTTCACTTATAATTCTTCGTTTTATACAATTATTCTTGTAATACATTCGCACGTATACCTAATTATGCGTAATATTAAGAGTATAGTGACAATTTTGATTAAGGGCTCTCAACTGGGGTATCTTTCTCCGTGGGGGTGTGGTGTGGTGAATGGTTTTTCACACACAGATTAACAACGGGAGACGTCCGGAAGAAAAGAAAGACAGGCTGTCAGATTGAGGGAAAAATGTCATGAGATAAAAATTTGTGTTTTACGTTTTTAAAAGGTTCAAAGGATAAAAACCAATTGATTGTTAATGTATACGATTTTAAGGTGCGTGTGGAATAAATAAATGCTTCCTATACTGCAGTTTGAGTTTAATCCGCAACGACGACAGTTGACAACATATTTCCTAAACAAGTACCCATGTACTATCATTTATGTTGAATAAATTTTTTTTATTGATTGATTGATTGATAGAGAACCAATCATAGCAGTATGGAGCACAGGATTAATGCGCTGAAATGGCAGTGGGATGGTAATGTATGCCGGAGAATTGACAAGCATTGGAGCAAATGTATTCTTGTGTGGAGACTACGGATCGGCTCCTTATCCTGAAAGGCTGTCGGTAAGTATTAAATAAGAGGAGCCGACAACCGACTAGAAGACTACGGATTAGAAGACACCTATACCAAGCAGTGGATGTGGCTGTTTAAGGTGACGATTACCAGGTAGGTATTTGGTTAAATTTCTAAAATGCTCACCCCTAAAGTCTCCAACGAAACCGATCCCTATGGATATATTATTGTAGTGCAATGTGTGAGCACCGATATGGTTCCATCCCGCTCCTTCATAAATTTTTCCGTTGCCTCCAGCCACAAATCTAAAACATAAAAATAGTTTTTAATATTTTTTTTTATTTATTGCTTAGGTGGGTGGACGAGCTCACAGCCCACCTGGTGTTAAGTGGTTACTGGAGCCCATGGACATCTACAAAGTAAATGCGCCACCCACCTTGAGATATAAGTTCTAAGGTCTCAGTAAAGTCACAACGGCTGCCCCACTCTTCAAACCGAAACGCATTACTGCTTCACGGCAGAAATAAGCGGGGCGGTGGTAACTACCCGTGCGGACTCACAAGAGGTCCTACCACCAGTATAAGTTTTTTAAAAGAGGTGGACGCGCACTGCCGCCTAGCTTTAGTTGGAAATATCAACATTATGTGTATTATTATCTATGAATATTAAATTTAAATTGGATGTCAACTGTCAAACTCTTGGTGACAGAAAGCAAAACTATTCGGCGCCAGAAATTGGAGGATGGCGGCACCTATCCTTACATTTACACAATACGATCCACCAACACGTAATTTTTTTTTCGGTTCCATATTCATTTCTAAAAGTTATTCTTTAATTTTGCAAGCTATTCGAGGCCACGTTTTAGTTATTTACCTACATAAAAAAACATACTGTACGTATCAGCCAGAAACGGGCGTAATCGCATTGCTTGGTACCGATACTCCGGGTAACCGATTCTGGAGTCTTACCCGTTAGGTTTGAAATAGGAAATACATGATTTAGTAAAATTAAAAAAATATATACATTCATAAAATAAACTCACGAATAGCCCAAGTCCTTGAACCCAGCCAGAAGCATATGATGTTGTCGTAGAGAATTTACGCTTAGCAAACACTCTTCATCTGTAAAGCAATCACTGGACACCGTGTGTTGTATCACCACCAAATCAATAGGACTCTTCAGAGGTTGTTTACGACGTGACTCCGTGCCACTCCATTCGGTGATGGGAATTTCGCCGCATTGGGACGCTGGAAATAAAACACAGCTTAAGTACATTTTAATTATGTGTTAATTAAAAAAAAAGATACAAAAAAATAATTAGACTTATTTTTTGTCCAAAGAAATGACGGATTTGTTACATGAATGGAACCGTCTTTGAGTAAGGTGGGATTAGATACCTAGATGCAAAGGATTTTACGTAGGTACACAAAAGAAAAACTATATGGATGCTAAGGTTAATCGTACTATTGGTAAATAAAAATCCCTATTTTATTGTTTAATATTCACAAAACAAGAAGTGAATATGTCTACGAATTATCCGAACGGAACTTTTTCTTATTAATTTATTTGGATTTAATAGTTTTCTTGTGTTTACCAAGTATAATTGGCAAGTACGTATTGCCAATAAGTAAGTACTTACTTATCTTATAGCATTACGATGTCACAGCAAATAATTCAGGACGTTAGCATAATCAATGCCATAAATAAGAATTAGGTATGCTTATATTTAAATTTTTTATGTCCTTTAAATTGTTTACTTTTAGTTTTGAAGATTTTTATTTATCACAAAATAACCCTTCGCTAATGAGACGATATTAGGGTCCACGCGGGCAGGTAATACGAGGCTATTTTTGCCGCGAATTATTAGCGTAGTACAAGCATTCCAGTTTAAATTTTAAGACAACAGATAAACAATAAAGTTGAGATTTTAACCTCGCACTTCAAAGTGGCGGACTACTTTTCATCATGATTTCAATAGGCTCCAGCAATAAGCTAATAAGTAATTGCGAGGTGAATTCTAAGTTTCATTCGAGATAACACACTTAATAATTACGGTACCAAGTAACTACATACCGAAAGTCGACAATCCAGCACATGTCGCAACAATGATTAAGAATAGAATACTATTCATTGTAAATAAACGAAGTACGTTCTCCACAAAACACGAATTCTGTATATGAAAAGAATTGTACGGCAATTATATTATTATAGAGCTGATATGATAAGGGAAGCCGCCATTGGGTCGTTAAACTTTGATAAATGTATCGGCAAATTGTTCCGATAATGCAAATACCAAATCGACCAGTTACGATGTAGGTTGCTGTTTCTGGGTTAAAAACTACTGCACCACCGAGACAGTGTTATCTCGTGTATGTTTTAAATAATTTTATCTTAATTTTTTAAATTATCCATAAATAAACGAAAAAAATACTATCAACTGACCTGCATTCAGGGTTCCGAAACTCACCAAGAACACCAAAAATAATAGAGACGGTGCAACCAACATCTTTGCAACCTGTTTTAGATTTGTCGAATGCAATGAAACGTTAATCAATGAATTACGTATTTATATGTCCCAAGTACGGTCTTATCAAGCGAATGGTAACTCCCCGGAGATGGTCTGGGAAAAACAAATTTTCCTTGTTTTTACTCTACTCTAAAAACACCGTTTTCCAGTTGAAACAAATCAAAAGCCCAAGGTACTTTCCTGTTATCGGACCTAGCGCGTGTCAATTTTGGATACTAAATATTTTTGCTGCACCATTGATTGATTGATTTGCTGCACCATATTGATGGAACCTAGCACTATAACTTAGTCATAATATTCCACGATGTTTGTGACATCTCACACAGAGAACTTTTTTGCAATAATGCGGAAGAGAAGTGCATCGTTATTGCGTTGAATGTGTGACAGTGGCAATAGTCTTCTGAAAATCATATCGAGCAAGATCGAGGGATTTCTAATTAATAGCTTTTGCAGCAGGCATTTGGAAGGAAAAAATTGTAATGATGTATAATGTATGTCTGATACTTAGATTTTTTATTTTCCTAACATAGATTATAAGAAATTCTTAGTAACGAAATATTATGGTTTTGTTTTGAACTGAAACAATGTATAAATTAAATAAACAATCACACTAAAGACCAAATTGATGATGAATTATAATTTTATATATTGTTAGATTTTTTATTTTCCTAACATAGATTATAAGAAATTCTTAGTAACGAAATATTATGGTTTTGTTTTGAACTGAAACAATGTATAAATTAAATAAACAATCACACTAAAGACCAAATTGATGATGAATTATAATATTTTTTATTGTTAGATTTTTTATTTTCCTAACATAGATTATAAAAAATTCTTACTAACAAGATGGTATGGTTTTTTTAATACTGAAATCATGTATAAATTAAATAAATAATCACACTAAATACAAAATTGATAATGGATCATAACTTGACGTTGACATTCTTGTGCAGTTTTCCTTGTATAAACAAAATTTATGCAAATTAATAGATCAATTAATTAAAACCGGTTTGAGGAGACGAAACGTGATGTATTAAAGTAAGAAAAAATAAATTGTTTTGTCCGTAATAAGTGGAGCGGTTATGACAACGGTCATAAATCATTCGGCTCTGACGTCAGACCGTTTGATGAACAACCGTGATCGGACTAAGGCAGGATTGCAAGACGAAATGCTAATTAAATTTAGGGTCAAGGCAGAAACATCACTGGATTTAAAATATACTAGATGATGACGCTTTGCTCGGTTTTTTTTTCTTGATAATTCCATCTTGTTGTGTCTTTAAAGCGGCTAGTTGCCCTAAATTAAGAAAAATAGTATTATTATTCGCCAATAGATGTCGGGAAGAACCATAAAGTTGATTATCGATAAAGTTGATTATTGAAAACACGAATAAAACAACATTTTCTGAAAATAAATCGTAGCTAGATCGATTTATTGCCCCCGAAATCCCCTGTATACTAAATTTTATGAAAATCGTTGGAGCCGTTCCCGAGATTCAGATTATATATATATACAGTCAAAACCGTTTACTGCGACATCGTTTAATACAACATGCCGGTTATAATAACCAAGAACAAAGGTCTCGGCTGAATGCCATATGACCGCCTTATTAAAAATATTGCTTTCTACGACATTGGTAATAACGACATACCTCATAAAACGACCACATTTAACTAATATTTCGGAGAATTAGATCTGTTAGGACGACCGGCTAAGCTGTATTGTAAACAATTTGAATAGGTATCCACATTTGTCTTCAATGGCTTTTAAAATCAGGAAAGAAAACAATAGGATTTAGTTTAGTGTAGGGTCTTTTCTAATTCTTGTTTGCGGTAGTCAAAGCCCGCTTCTTCATATCTCTTCAGCTAGTTTGTTACTTATCTATACACAAGACACACCAAAACTTTATGGAGTTATTCGTGAAACTTTCAAAATGTCGCAAAGAAAAATAAAACAAATTAATATTGAAGAAAAATCGCGTATTATATAAATATATTTTTCCAATAATCCCTTATCGATTTGCTTGTACTTGCACGATACACATTAACATCATCGGTTGTTACGACTATCGGTTTTTACGACTGAATATGAGCAGTCCCTTCGATGTCGTTATAACAGATTTTGACTGTATATACATAAAAGAATTGCTCATTTAAAGGTATAAGATAAGATATAATATTAGTGTATTTAATTCTGGCATACTGCCAGCGATATTAATGCTATAAACACATTAGATTAATGGCAGGCCGTTTTCGCGAAAGCGGTCCCATACGATAACACTCTTATCGTGACTGCCCCACATTGTATAACCGACCCAGATGACCGAGAAACTCAAAGCCGCCTAAACCCGACATTTTGCTGGTGGTAGGACGTCTTGTGAGTCCGCACGGGTAGGTACCACCGCCCCGCCTATTTCTGTCGTGAAGCAGTAATGCGTTTCGGTTTGAAGGGTGGGGCAGCCGTTGTAAATATACTAGAACTCATATCACAAGGTGGGTGGCGGCATTTACGTTGTAGATATCTATGGGCTCCAGTAAGCACTTAACACCAGGTGGGCTGTGAGCACGGTCATCCATCTATGTTATAGAAAAAGAAAAAAAATTTGAATCCTCCTGTATAGAAAGCCATATCTTTCTTTAATTTGCTTGATTAAGCAGTGACTTGTGGTAGGGCACATTCCGAGCTCCTAATAATTACCGCTATTGTGGCGCGAATTCCGAATCGAAGGGTAGGGCAGCTGCGATACAAGCAACTGAGACTTGGATCGCGTGTCATAAAGTGGCTAGCGACATTTAAATTGTGATACTTAAGAGATCAATTAACTATTTGACAAGAGCTGGACTGTAAGCACGTTCTACCCATCAATATTAAAATTCGTTGAACAAGTACAATGAACTTACAAACTATTACATGAACCGATACGAAATATAAAAAAAAAAAAAAAATGTGTGTCGTGTCGTGGGACCCCGGATAAGAACGAAGTTCCTTATTATAAAAACATTAATTTTAAGTTCTATTCGAGGTATAAAGAAAATAATTATTCGGGTATACATTTTTTATTATGATTTTTTTTAGATAAAAAGAAACTACTTTACAAAGTTATCAACTTTATTTTATTCACAATGATTTATAAAAAATATATAATAATAATATACAAAGAAACAGCTATTTATATGAATAATAATAATAACCGTCATCACGTAGACTATGACATTAGACACTGTTATAGCCATCATACTAAGACTAAATAATAAAAATCTTACGTTACGGACGTTTTTCCCGGTTAGGGTACTCCTCCGCATCGTCCGATAAGGAACTTCGTTCCAAAAACGAAATTATTTACAAAAAGACTTTGACAGGTCGATGAAGGAAAAGAGTCGCATTTAAAATCGAGGCCTCATATTATTTATTTCCATAATCACTGCTGGGGTGAGGTACGGGGACGCAGAAACGGCTAACACTTCTTACCCGACCCCAAAACAGATGGGACGTAATATTGGAACGAAGTTCCTTACGGCAGGCTTGGAGGGGATAGGGATTTTGCTGCGCGACCGAACTGAAAAAAATGTGATAGGAAAACCGTAAGAAAAAATCCGTGGAAAAAAATGCGTGGAATAAATCCGTGGAAAAAAGTGCGTGGAATAAAACCATTAAATGAGACGTGCGCAGGCGCGACAGTCGCATACACAAGCGAGTAGTGTATAATACCTTTCTCTTTCTCCTTCTTTCTTTTAGTTCTCTAATCCCTTCTCTCTCTATTTAGTAATTATTTCTATCTCTATGTAATTTTATGTTGTCAACCAAAAATAAAGAGATATATTTTGTTATTTTAATTGATAATTTGAATTACTATTTTTTTTATTTTACGTAATTTATTATTTCCTAAAATACTGAATTTCCTAAATACTTTCCCGTACTTAAATAAAAACTAATCAGCAAAATTTAAGAGAAAAACCAAGAAAACCTACATAAAATTGAGCACCATTTCTTTTTTTGCAAATTGTGTCGATTCTACATTAGCCGAAGGAACTTCGTTCCTACCTGGTGTCCCACGACACCACATCTTTAATTTTTTCTATTTAGCGATTGCGTATAGTACGGCGGCATCCTCGAAATACTTCAACCTTCTCGATAACCATCTTGTAACTACCGGAAGTGGGTACCTTGAGACATTGGTTAGAAGTCTCAGTTCTATAGTAGAAATGCTGCCGCAACTTTCAGACCTGAAGGGATCACTTCTTTTACGGCGGAGAAAGGGTAGTGATAATAGTATCACTGCCCTATTTCCGCCGCAAAAGAAAAAAAAGAAAGAAAAAAGAAGAAAAAAGCGTCTTGTGAACCCATATCTACATATGTAGCTACATTCAGTAATTACGCAAATATATTTTTTTACGGGCTTGATTCTAGTCACACGATGTTATTCCTCCACTGGGGAAGTCGTGCCGTGTTGAATACGTATTTAGTTACAAAAATTGGTACCTGCTTGCGGGATTCCTATATGGGCATAGAGGCAAAACGTTAATCTATAGGTTCCGGTAATCATTTAAGATCAGTTGGGCCATGAACTCTCCGATCCAACTACGATAATAAAAATAAAACTCCAACGGATTAAGTTAAGTGGTCCGATACTAATCTTTAAGTTTATCCAATCCATATATTTTTTATGATTTTTAATTATTATCATTTGCGTATGACGTAGAGGTGTGATGGTAAAAATGAGATGAAGAGATCTTCTCAAACAATTCCTCAGAGCACTCTCCATGGAACATAGGAAGCATACAAAGCTAGTCAAAAGGCAAAACAAATCCATTTATTCGTAAAATCTTAAAGTCATAAAAACGACAATGCATTTTCGAAGCCCTAAGGCTAATAAAGCTCCAGGATGGACAGAGAAAATCCCGAAAAACTGGTGGTTACTGGCAAGCTTGAAGGAAAAAAATCGTGGGGGTAATAGTCCCATGTGTTGGTCTGATCAGCTCCGCCCCACCCTTGATTCCACTGTCTACAATGCTCCCCGAGTAGCCGAAGACAGGATGTGATGGCGCAACATCGTGGGAACGAAAGTCATGGGTAGAGGTAGTCACGACTCTAAGATATGAGGAGTAAAACTGGAAGAGAGAGGGAGGCTAACATTTAGATGTTAGATGTTGATTTTCCCTTTAGCATTTCGAAGACGTCAATACTTAGGACGTCATCAACAATCAATTCAATAGTCTACGGCTTAAGCTCAAGAATGTTCAAGAAAACAGAATGGCCTTCTTTTTCCTCTTGCTCTTATCCTACATTATGTACGGTCGGCCCAGTATGTCTTCTTATCATGCTGTATATGGACTTGGCATGGGTTTCACGACTGGCCACCTACTAGATGTGAACCCTCCTTAGCTAAGTTATATCTCCGTATATCCATTGCAGCTATAGAGAGGGAATTACAATTTCTTCCGGTATTTCATTGAAAACAAAATGTATAAGGACTAACCCTAAAACGCTTGCGTCACAAGTAAGGTTAATTGGCAACAAAAACTGCGTAAACATCACACGTCACTTTTTTTTCATCATTCAGGATCAATCAAAGAAAGGTTAACCGCATTCAATTCTAATTTATGAACGTTAATCATTTGAAATGTTGTTATTATTACCAAATTATAGTATTAGTGTAACAGAGCGATACGGTGCCTAAGTGTCTAACTTCAATTCATCATTTACTTGTATATTTGTTTAATCAGCCTTTTTGTGATTGAAAGGTTACTGGTGGCCCGGAGACCTTTCCAGTTTCACCAGGACAGGTGGGCACGCATAGGTTCAGCCAGGAGGGGTGGGATTTGCTAACAGCTATCCGAGCGCTTCCAAAGGAGACCTAACAACTCAAGAGCAGCTGGTTTGCGAATGAATCTACTACCGGATCGGAATCGCGACCCGCTGAGAAGATCCGGCGAGAAACTCAGCGGGCTGATGGATGGGTTAGGTTGCACGTCGAACTCTTTGTCGAGTTCTATAAGTACGGTTACCAGGGTCCCTAAGCTTGCTCCTAGTGTTAGAGCTGAAGGCGTCTAATGCAAAGGATATCGGATTTGATGGATCCGTAAGGACGTGTCTAGGGCGTCGACGGTGACTGGCTCCTGCGTGATCAGGATTCAGGGAGTAGTCAGCGGCGCCAACGATAAGGCGATTATAGTTTTTTTTTATTGCCCCTGTAGGCAGATGAGCACACGGCCCACCTGATGGTGAGTGGATACTGTCGCCCATGGACTTCAGCAATGCCAGGGGCAGCGCCGAGCCGCTGCCTACTGCTTAATACTCTCCATAAGCTTCGTTTGAAGAAGGACATGTCATAGCGCTCGGGAAACACCTTGGAGGGGAGCTGTTTTCACAGCCGGATGGTACATGGCAAAAGAGACCGCACTGTGGATGACCGCAGTGGCTCCAGGTAGTATGGATGAACTCTACTCCGCTGGCGGCGGTGCGATGGTAAAAGTCTTATCGAAGTACCGTTCCGACGCTGATTTCATGTATTTCTGGATTCGAGGCCCAGGTCGTCGTGTAGGTCAAAGTCCCTCATGAACCACGGAGCTCCAAAGCGGGATTGTGGGGATTGGAGGGTGTCTATTTGTGTGCGGGCCACGTGAGCGAACACCACACTTGCGTAAGTCATAACGGGCCATAGGCAAGTTTTATAAAGTGTGTTTAATCAACCATTAAGTACGAAAACATTAGTTCATCTGATCCAATCTTTCTGTCCTTTTTACTAGTATTAAAAACTCTTGATTGGTTTTAATAAAAACTGGTATATTTGATTGACGTCGTTATGTTAGTTGTAGTTAAATTATTTTATTGAATTTGTTTAATAGGTACAACGCGCTGGATTCGTGCTCTCAACTTTTCATAATTTTACGGTCATTTTTTTTTTTAACTTTTGATTATTTAATCTATTAATCCGAATAATATCCGCTCGAGGCCGCAAAACCCAACATGAAATCTGTATGAAAAGATTTATGCAAAAATATATCCGATATGAATAAATACCAACAGTCAGTAGATTTCCTAAGTTTTACTGCAGAAAGGACCGTCTATAGCATGCTCCCATTTTTTCATTCGTATAAATATTGGTCCAATTACATCAATTGGGAGATCCGATTCTCTCTCTTATAATTATTTTGGCCTCATAACGACCATTGGAAGACCGTACACCCGTGAGAATAAGCAATCAATCAAAGGCGGACCTAGATCAATAATGAAATACTTAAAAACGCAGTTATAGAGAATCTTAGTTAAATTAATAGGATTTATTTTTATTTTATTAATTGATATTTTAAAGCAATCACATTGCGCTTTGTTGTGAATCGCTGTATGTATTATAGTGTTATTTTTATACTACATAAAAAAGAGGACGAGCTGAGAGCCCACCTGCTGTTAAGTGGGTACGATAGCTCATAAACATGAATGCTGCCTCCTTGTAATGGAACGGCCTTCATAACTAAATGAAATACTGCTACGCGGGTAGGTAAATGTAGGCAGGATGGTGATAGCTACCCTTACGGTCTTAGTAGGATAGAAACTCTTGCATAATCACGCAAATTACTTATATTTTACGCGGGTTTCAACTGCAACTACATCAAAGGTATCCATGAGAAATCATAGCTTATTCAACGTCCAAAAATCGGATAATCAAATATCAACAGAAATGAACTGTAACGATCGGGTAGAACAAACCCGGTATCTATCCAAGATGTGGGTCAAGGACCGAAAGATCGATCACATTTTGAATAAGCATTATCTTTCGTGTATAATAATTAATCGTGTAGTCGCTTTGTCATATGTACTTGTATGAATAAAGTGACTAAGGTTGGATTTTTGTTTTTTTTTTATTGCCCTTGTAGGCAGACGAGCGCACGGCCCACCTAATGGTGAGTGGTTACCGTCGCCCATGGACTTCAGCAATGCCAGGAGCAGAGCCAAGCCGCTGCCTACCGCTTAATACTCTCCACAAGCCTCGTTTGAAGAAGGACACGTCATAGCGCTCGGGAAACACCGTGGAGGGAAGCCCATTCAGCAAAAAAGATTTGATTATTTCTTCTTTAAAAATTATACGACTGTTTTAGGTGTTTCAAAAACGAAATAACGATAATGCAATTAACTAGTGAATCGTAAACATCATTCTCTTCAATGGCTGTATAAAATACACTAATTTCTAAGAGCAGCTTCAAACTGTCCTCCTTCTCTCCTCAATACTGAAGGTCGTGAGATCCCTTAATAACTTTCTCCTGGATTATTCTGCGCCAGCTCTGCCTATTCTCGGCTGTGTGGATTCCATCTTGGACTGCAAAGAGTATAGCGTCTCTAGTCCGACCAGCGCATTGGACTTTTGCCTCTGGACCTTCTTCCGCATACATTGCGTGCTATCAGCAGCTTTTTCTAAATATTAATCTCTCTTTCTGGCGACATGCTTAAAGAACTCAAAACTCCTCTTTCTAACTGTAATAAGTTGTAAAATCTTGAATTGTATTATCTTAAATAGGTTAGGCATTTATTTACACATTTACTCCAAATGCCACGGAGTACAATGAACTTAGTATAAAATAAAGTCGCTTTCTCTGTCCCTATATCTGTCCCTATGTATGCTTAAATCTTTAAAACTACGCAACGAATATTGATGCGGTTTGTTTTTAATATATAGAGTGATTGAAGAGGAAGGTTTATATGTATAATAACATCATTAAATGGTGGTGAAATCAATAATAAATTACGTTTCCGAAGCGAAGCGAGGTAGGGTCGCTAGTATTTCATAAATAAGAGATTTGTAACTAATATATACAACTCGGAGCTCTATTTACAGATGTTGTAATTAAGCAGATTTCTCAAAAACACTTATCTAATCAATCAATAATTATATAAATAGAACAAATTTATATCACTGCCTGTCCGTGTAAAACTATTGTTATCAATCCTAATTGGAAATAATGTATTTTGTAAACAGATTCATAATTAAATTAAATAATATGATGTACTCGAAGTAATTAGGCGATGTGTCCACAGTCACGTATATAACATAGACAACTATAGCAGTTAGAAAGGATTTAAAATGTTTGTGAACGTTATCATTTAATCCTTAGTGAACTACTATATAGTTCTTTTTTTTTCAATATAAATAATTGGTCCAAAAAATTCACCGAAAGGAATAATATTCTATTACAAAAATAAATAGCGTACAATTTGGTACTCGGTGAAGGTACCCACGACCGACGGTGCGAAATTACTCCAGGTAAGGCTATCAAATCCAGGCTATAAATCACTAGGCGGATGTTAGCCTGCGGTTGTACCTGTGAGCCGCCCTAAACAATTAACGGTCGCATAAAAAATAATCCGGTTTTTAAGCAAAATTTTTAGATTATGAGTGTGGATGAGTTGAGTTCATTTTGGATACAGGATATTGAAAGCTCGCAATTAGGTCAAAGAACAATCCTTCGCCTCCTTCTCGCGTCGTTTTCCTCATTACTGAGGGTCGTGACTCCCCCGCTGCATCAGTTTTTCCCGTACAATTTCCCTCCTTCTGCTGCGATCCTTAGCTTCATGAAGGGCATTGTGGAAGTTGATGCTTAGAAAAGATCGTATTTGGTCCGACCATCTCGTGGGACTGAACTCTGAACTGATTCGTGGGAAGAACAATAATCACTACTAAAGTTGCTTTTTAATTACGTTTTTGTTAGCTTCGTCTGTATAATATGTATGTATATTCGTCGGGGCCTCGCCGCAAGATGAGCGTACGAAAGTCCCAGGGCACTACGTCAAGGGTGGGTTCATTGACCCAATTGATTGAGCTCTTGCGCGAACGTCATCCCGCGATAGTTGAAAGTTTGTCGACCATAAGCGCGCTGCTACCGTGGCCTCACCCCACCAGTCATCGTTCTCGTCGAACCCGTCGCTTGCGACGAAGGCCTCGACGAGTAAATTAACCCTCAGACACAGCCCACTGAGTTTCTCGCCGGATCTTCTCAGTGAGTCGCGTTTCCGATCCGGTGGTAGATTCTGCGAAGCAGGGCTCTTGCTAGGGTTCGTATTAGCAACGTCGTCAGGTTTGAGCCTCGTGGGCTCACCTACTATAGTAGAATTATTTTGTCCGTGCAGCTTGGGTCATAAAACATAGCCCGGCTAGGGAGGTGAGCATGTTGCGCGGGCGCAACGCCATTATCGATAAAAACAAATGAGTCAGCGAAGGCAGGTACACGGCGGCGATGTGGTATATGAAGGGTGGTAAGACATTGTAATGTTATGAGTCATTTGTACTTACCTGCAAATTATAGTACATTATGTCGAAGAGAAATGTGTTTTTATGCATTCGTTCTCTGAATTTCTTTAGTGACACAATGTCTACTCCTTTGTTTTGTATCAAAACGGCAGAATTTATTCAATTTAATATTTGCACGTGTTGCTATCAACAATGTGTTAAAAATTTTCACTGAAATAAGAATAGTTCCCGAAAAGTTACAAAGTGTTAATTTCTGCCGTTCTCGTTAACTTGCTGCGGCGATATGTGGTGTAAGTGTTCGATTAGTGATTTTTTCTTTCATTTTTATCACTAACTCACAAAATGACAAAACTAAATACACTATCGATAACGCTTATCGACAACAATAATGCGGATCACTATGCCCGTCCATAAGGCTCGTGAGTGGAACAGAGAGCGAAATACTCGCTGCACCGCTCCGGTTTTTTATGACCCAAACTGCACGGACAAAATAATTCTACTTTGGGAATATATACGACAAAGGGAAGATCTTCCACCGAGCGGATGATATTGCTCGGAAGACCGACGGTCCGAATGTTGTTGTTCGGAACTTGTATATATGCGTTTTATCTTGAAAATGTCGTAAGCGAGATTCAGGCATCTGTCAATTATCTTGCGTTGTATGATGGCTACCCGCCACATCACTCCCCTCCGAGACTGGAGGTCGTGTCATTTTTAATTAGCGTTGTCCGTGCTGAGATTAGCTTGCAAGGGCCAGTGCTGCTCGAAGCCTGCGGTGAGTCGAGGCTAAGCTTGAATGCTGCGTGCGTGTCGCCAGTGCTGCTCGAAGTTTTGCAGTGAGTCGAAACTGAGCTGAATGCTGCGTGATTGTCGCCAGTGCTGCTCGAAGTCTGCGGTGAGTCGAGACTGAGCTTAAATGTTGCGTGCGTGTCGTGCGTAGTCCATGTGATGCAGAGCTGCCACGCCGGAGATGTGTGACCCCAAGCGTTGATGATCCGGTCGTGGGCTGCGATGAACTGTAGCGGCGTGATGAGGCAGTGAAGTTGCGTGCCGTAGGACCAGGAAGCGCGGTGAGTCGGCTGCGATGGTCCTGTTGAGGCTGCGATGCTGGCTTGCTGTGGGACGACTGTCAATGACGTGCTTTTATCTGCGTGAATGCGGGGATTGTGGTAGCCGAAGTTCTTGATGCGCTGATGATGAATCAGAAGGCTGCGTGTTCACATCTCGTCGCAGGTCACCAGTTTGGAAGGCTTAACGACAAAGGGAAGATCTTCCACCGAGCGGATGATATTGCTCGGTAGACCGACGGTCCGAATGTTGTTGTTCGGAACTTGTATATATGCGTTTTATCTTGAAAATGTCGTAAGCGAGATTCAGGGATCTGTCAATTATCTTGCGTTGTATGATGGCTACCCGCCACACTACTAAGTTTAGGTTACGCTGAAATAGCCTCTCAAGGCTCTCAGCTTAGGTAGGACAAAAAAAACACCTTCTACCGAAACCCCGCCCGCGCCCGCATCGTCTCCCACCGTCGCATCGTCCTCTTCATCTTCCCCCGCGTCCTCCATTGCTGACTCCGACTCAGACTCCGAGATGGAGGTACAGGAGTCCCCTGCAACCGCTTCGTCTGACGGATTCACGACTGTCGTACGGGGCAAAAAGGGTGCCCGCACCGCGGAGTCTCGCGATTCCGCGACCTCATCCACACTCCAAACTTCACAATTGTTCCAGAGAGGCTCAGGGGTCCCCGAAGACCGGTCCGGGGGAAAGTACCTTTCCTACTCCGGCCGCTCGTTCGGGGGCCACTCAGTCTCGAAAGAAGGCCAGGTCCGAGTCGGACCAGGGCTCATCCGGAGGTGACAAACGCGCCAGGATAGGACCGTCGTCTAGGTCTAGGGAGGATGACAACAGCGAGGAGTCTTCCTCTACTTCTCCTTCCTATACCACGACTCCCTCCTCTTCTTGTTCTTCCTCTCGCAGTGGCAGTCCTGAACCCACTCCCACTTCTAAACCCACTCCTATGCCAAGGGCTCTTGCCAGTACGGCGGAAGTACGACGGTGCAAGAGAACCCCTCCTCGTTCCCCTTCTCCTCCTATATCTCCCATCCCTTCTGTTCGGCCTCGAGGTGCCCCTGCCCTAAGCAGCACGGCAGGCAACCTCGAATCCACGAGGTATATGGACTTAGAGGCCACGCAGTTGCGTACGCATACGCAGTCTCCTTCAATCCCAGCTGCTCCAGCTACCGTTCCAAGAACTACGTACGCGGCCAAAGCCGCAGTTCGTCCTCCAACCCGTTCCATCCCTCCAAGAGCTACAGTCCCAACTACATCAGCCACTCCTACCCCGGGCACTAGGGGCCGCGCCGTAGAGCTCAAACGCCACCCACCTATATTGGTGGAGGTGCTCCCTAATTGGCCTAGCCACATGGCTGCCATTAGGGAGCGACTAGGCCGAGCTCCTTCGGTGAGGCCCCATGGGTCCGGTTTTCGATTCCTGCCTACGTCCGTGGAGGAATACAGGGCGGTCCAGTCGTACCTGTCGGGGGCTTCCGCCGCGGACAGTACCATTAAGTGGTACTGTTACGCAATGTCGGAGGACATCCCCACTAAGGTAGCGATTCGGGGCCTCCCTGCCGACACGGACTCGGCAGCAGTCATCAACGCCCTCAAAGAACTGGGATTCCCGGCGCGCTATGCCCGGTGTATAGAGGCCAAGAGGGGTAGGCCGAGCTGCATTTTTCATGTAGCTCTAGACCACCTCTCGAAGGTCGACCTCGCCCGCTTGTATGCAGTCAGTGAACTGCTATACTTGCCGGGGGTGACGGTTGAAGGTTGGCGTCCCGGCAAGGGTCCTGCGCAGTGTCACCGCTGCCAGGCCTTTGGTCACGCCTCCTACAATTGTCATCGAGCGGTCCGCTGCGTGCGATGTGCAGGTGAGCACGTTGTGGCGGACTGCCCGAGGCTGAGGGAGGGCCCCTTCACCTGTGCAAACTGTGGTAAGGATCATGCCGCCGTCGACAGACGGTGTGTAACCTACCGCAGGAGGCTGAGGATGATGGGGGTAACCGCTCCCCCTCCATTACCACCGGTGCCGCGGCCAAGGGCAAACCCAGTTCCTATTCCCACCGCTGCCCCTTTACCGATCCCCCAAGGGAAGGGTAAGGGGAAGGGAAAATCTTCCCTTCCTCCTTCCCAACCCACACTCCTTCCTACGAATGTGGAGGCCCACGCCGCAGTGGCAACGCTGATGGCGGAGGCTAACCCACCACGTCCTTCCACATCTTTCGCTCCAGTCCCAAGAGCTCCAGCTGTTGCGTCCTCAAAACAAGTACGCTCTACCGGAGGGAAAGCCGCAAGAAACGCAAAAAAAAAAAAAAAACAAAAAAATTAAAAAAAGGCAGAAGAAACTTGCGGCAAGGGCCCAAGAACAAGCATTGCAAAATCAGGCCACAGACAGTACTTCAACTGCCCAACCCAAGCCACAAAAAGAGGCGCCTCAACAAATGGAGGTGGAGTATGTGGAGCCGGAAGAGGCAGTAGCCTCCACCTCCTCTACATCCAGGCCAATAAAAATAACGTCGATCGAGAAGTCCCAAGACCCAACGACCTCGGGCCCAAATTTGCAAACCCTCCCACCCCGCCCGCAGCGTGAGCGGCGCAGCGGTCGGCAGGCCTCCCAGCCTGCCGGCTTTGCTGCATGGCTGCTCAAGCTATGGGAGAAATTATCTGAGGTGATCTCCGGAGTGATCCGTGAGATCGCCTCAGGAGCCAGCCCTTTCGGGGCGCTCCTGTCGGGGTTCTACCAGATGATTGCGCAGCTCAATGGCTAGCCAGGAGTTGCGCATCATCTACTGGAACCCCGACGGGATTAAATCCCGTAAGAACGACCTCTTGATTCTCGCCCGGGAGTACAACCCTGAGGTTGTGCTCCTGGGCGAGACCAAGCTACGTCCTCAGGATGTGTTCAGGATTCCAAACTACTTCATGTACCGACGTGACGAGCTTACCCCTGCCGGGCGGCCGTTCAGGGGCACTGCGGCCCTCGTCAGGCGGGACGTGGTGCATGATGGGTTGGATTTGCTGTCCTTCACATCGACAAGGTCAGTCGGTGTGAGGGTACACACCTCGGGGGGAGATATGCGGATTTATGCCGCGTATAGACCCCCGGGGCCTGAGTTCCACCCTGAGGATATAAGACGGGCCCTGAATTACGACAGCCGCCCAGCTCTGCTGGTCGGGGACCTCAACGCGAAGCACGTCGCGTGGGGCTCCCGACTTAACACAGCAGTGGGCAGGCGGCTGTTAGAAGATGCCGATAGGGGCGACTACTCCGTGGTCGGCCCCGACGAACCCACGCACGTCCCGTCCGCCGCGCGATATCAGCCCGATGTACTGGACGTGTGTGTTCATAAGGGGCTACGGTGCCCCGTAACGATCGAGGCACTGTACTACCTGGGTACCCCCCATCTCCCTATCCTGGTGACACTGGGTATGGGGCTCACCCGGGTTGCGACCTCGCCCCTACGACCGAAGGTCGACTGGGAGCTCGTTAAGAGACGACTGGTCGACCTTCCCGTAATTCAGGACCCCAACACCCCTGAGGGGGTCGACGACGCGGCGGTCCGCCTTGTCGACTCCATCAGGGGAGCGATCGACCAGGCGACGACTCTTGTGCCCAGCGGCGGGCCCAGAGGTATACTCCCGGCCCATCTGAAAGCGATTATTCGCCGGAAGAGGGGCCTGAGGAGGCTCTGGGCGACAACTCGTTGTCCCAGGATCAAGCGCGAGCTTAATGAGTTGGAAGCGTAGTTGGCGGCGAAGATTAGCTCCTTTCGGGGCTATGCGTGGGAGGAACGGATTGAGGAGGCCCGTGAGGACCCCTCTTCCGTGTCCCTCCACCGACTTTGCCGCCAGCTCTCAAATCGGCCTGCCCCCACTTGTCCACTTGTGGACGAGAAGGGCAACCGATGCTTCTCGGCTCAGGCCCGCGCCGATGTCCTGGCCGCAATGCTGGAGCGGCAGTTCGCTCCAAATGACTCTGTATCCTCAGAGGCCGCATTCCACCAATCGGTGGAAGAGAGCGTAGCGAACCTACTCTCCTCCCCAGTGCCACCGTTGGGAGATGATGATTTCATCACTCCCAGCGAATTGCGCCTCTCCATCAAGCGGATGAAGAGGCGCAAGGCGCCGGGTGAGGACGGTATTCCCTCCCTCGCATTCTTCCACTTCCCTGAAACGGTCGTGTCATACATGACACGGCTGTTCAATTCCATTCTGTCCACAGGACACTTCCCGGGAATTTGGAAATTGGGCAAGGTCATTGCCTTGCCCAAGCCCGGCAAGGATAGGAGAAATCCCTCCAGTTACCGTCCGATCACCTTGCTGTCGCATGTGGGCAAGTTGTTCGAGCGGCTGCTGCTGAGAAGGGTGTCGCCGCACATCCTTCTCAGACCCGAGCAATTCGGGTTTCGCAGCGGTCACTCGACAACGCTGCAATTGGTCCGCGTTATGCATCACTTGGCGGATCGGTCCAACGCGCGCCAGTACACGGCCGCAGTCTTTCTCGATATCGAGAAGGCCTTCGACCGTGTCTGGCATGCGGGACTGGTTCACAAGTTGTTGCAGAACACGGACCTCCAGCACGCCTATGTGGGACTGCTGGGGTCGTACCTGGAGGGAAGATCCTTCCTTGTCGCGGTCGAGGGCGCCAAGTCGTCGGTGCGCCCAGTCACGGCCGGAGTTCCTCAGGGGAGTGTCCTGGCACCACTCCTCTACGCTCTCTATACCAACGACATTCCCACGCTTGAGGGCAACCTCCAAGCGTGGGAAGCCGACGTGAAGTTGGCGCTGTTTGCCGACGACAGCGCCTACTTTGCGTCATCCAACTTCCCCTCTGCGGCCATTTCGAGGATGCAGAGGCTATTGGACTTACTGCCCCAGTGGCTGGACCGATGGAGGGTCGCGGTCAACGTGGGGAAGACTGCGGCTATCCTCTTCGGTCCGGTCCGCACAAGAGTCGTCCCGGGACAGCTCAGTCTCCGTGGCGCTAATGTCGAGTTTAGATCCAGCGTCCGGTACTTGGGGGTCGATATTGACCGGAGTTTGAGGATGACCGCCCACGCCAAATCGGCGTTGGCGGCCGCTCGCTACGCGAGATTCCTCCTCCGGCCGGTGTTAGCCTCCGGGTTGCCGGTCAGGACTAAGCTCGGCATTTATAAGACGTATGTCCGTTCCCGTATCACGTACGCAGCTGCGGCCTGGTATCACCTCATCCCGCAGGTCATGCGGGTGAAGTTACAGGCCCAGCAGAATCTGGCTCTTCGCACGATAGTCGGAGCAGGGCGTTACGTCAGTAATGCCGTAATCGCCCGGGATCTGGATGTGGAGTCACTCGAGGAGTTCATCCGGAGGCTAGCTCGTAATCTATACGAGCGGGCTGACGGTGGACCCCACGAGCATCTCCACAATTTAGCTCCCTTGCACGCCAGACCACCTGATGGTCTGGCGCTACCAAGGGAGCTACTAGAACCCCCTTCTATGGTAAGATAGTCGGCTTAACCGGAGTGATATGGGAGTGCTCATAATGAGTGCCCCCATGGGACTGAGCTGTCCATACTCGTCATTTCCCCCCACATTGTTGGGGTGCTCCCTTATGGGGACCCATTTCCCACCCCTTGGGTGGACCACTCCCCCTTATGGGGAGTGACTATACGTCGGTCCCTCCCCGCGACGGCCTTCCCCTCTTGGGGAGTTCTTAGCGGGTGAGCGCCAAACTAGTGCCGCGGTCCCCCCTCTGATTTGTAGAGGCGGGGCCGCGGCATGGGGCCGCGGCATGGGGCCGCGGCATGGGGCCGGTGGCGGGCCCCTCGTCAGCTGTCTGTTGCCCTGGCTCTTGTATATAGTATGTATATAGTAGTATAGTTAGTTTAGTTAGAATTAGTTAGATTGTAAGAAAAAAAATAAAAAAAAAAAAAAAAAATAAAAAAAAAAAAAAAAAAAAAAAAAAAAAAAAAAAAAAAAAAAACCGAAGCCAAGGACAGCAGCCGGCGCCGGGGTGCCACCTCCGCGGGCATCAATCCGTCGCTTACATCAAGCTCATCGTATTATGTATATGTATATATTTTTGTCGATGTGGAGTGCGCCGAACGCGCATACGAACCCTCTTCCCATTCCCCCCTGCATCAACTCACCCCTGCCCTATGTGGTAGGGAGCTTCTGCCCGGGCAGTGGGGTTCGCCCCGAGGCCCGTTCCGTGCCCCCGTAAGGGGGTACGACGACCCTTCTTCTCTTCACAATTGGATCGCCTAGATACAAATTTTGACAAAAAAAAGAAGAATTTTCAAAATCAGTAAACATAGATTTACAAAAATACTTACAGCCAAATATGGAAGGCCCTCTATTCTAAAGAAATGTAAAATATTAAATCTAGCTAAAACCACTGCTTCATTATTACAATATTAATCGTTATGACTTCGTTGTATCTATTGGCTCCGGTAGCAGTTTAATACAACATGGATTGTAAACTTGTCTCCCCATCTACACCATTAAATATAACCGGTTGAGGAAGAAACGTTCATTAACTTTGTAATTGGCCAGCACAAAAAATTCAGAAACGCAAGAAAAAATACGCAAAAAATGCACTTACAATAACGCTACAAACATGACCTCCCACGTCTAAGATCATTATATATTCTATCTCTTATATAATATTAATAGTCACTATTAGATAACAAAAACTAAAAAGCTAACTTAATTTTAAATTATACATTTGTTTTTTATTTATATTAAATTATTTTTTGATTTTCACATTATCAGAATGTTTTAAACACGCAATGCGTAATTCCTTTATATTTATTACTTTAAAAAAAAATAATAGGATGTTTACATTAACATCGGATGATTAAAGTTGGCATCATCGCCATTTAAATGTTTTGGAACAGAATTTGCGTCAGTCAACAGTAATATACCTATTTTTTGTTAAGATTGGTCAACATGGAGTAGGTATCTTGCAATTCCGATATTACAGGCATAAAAGTATTCTACCCAAAATCTTCAGGGTTCGTCCAGGCAGGTTTTTGTTATCTTATTTCCAAATCGCATTTGATTCTGTTATAAATGTAATTAAATTATATTACTATTAACTATCTATATATACATATAGATCCAAAATATTGAGTCTAGAGGCCGAGGTTGAAACTTAAAAAATTTACAGAAAACACACGAATCGGTAAAATGCTATTTCACCAAAGAGAAGATCCGGTCTAAAGATCATAAGTATCGAAAGGAAGTCATGTTTAATAAAAAAGGTATGGTACGACTTCGATCGTATGTAATTGATGTGATGTATTTTTTTTTTGTTATTGGACGATGAACATTATTTTGTAAGTTACGTTGTAAATGTCGTTGACCTTGAAGGCGATTGTTTCCGGATCTAACCATTCTTGGAATGCGAGCCTAAAGGGAGCTATTTATTCTGAAGTCTAACAGCTCATATTCTTAACATAATTACTAACACTTTTATATGACATGTTCATACCGCGGTTTTTTGTTTATCGTAGTGATTCTGTGGGTGGATTTGGGCGAAGAATATTTAAAAAAAAAAAACCGTAAAAATAATAAGTAGATGTTAGGGATAACAACAACGGGAAGATCTTCTACAGGCGGGTGTAATTGCTCGGTAGATCGTTTAAATGGAAACTAATCTCGAAAATGTCGTTAGCGAGATTCAGGAATCTGTCAAATATCTTATGCGCGGACTACCGCCATAAGTACGTTAATTGTAGTTTTTTTTAAATTATTTATTTAGTTCATAAAAAAGCTTACGGCTACAGTAGCGGTTTAAATAATGGAACTAAGTAAAATTATTAGAAACTAATTTTAGCATCTAGATTTTTATCGCATATTTTTAGGTTAACTGTGTTACGGTACTTGGGTTATATATTATTACTAGCTGACCCGGCAAACATTGTTTTGCCATATATAAGATTTCTAGGGAATTTCTAGTGTAGAAAAAAAAAAAACTTATTGTAAGTGTGTAAGGATGTGGTAAATGAGTGAAAGAGGTATGTAATGCTGTGAATAATGAGGGAATATATAATAAAAATAACAAAACCTCATTCAACCACGACTCATTATAACAAAAAAAAATGTCCAAATAAAAAAAAAATTTTAGGTGTGGACAACCCTAATCACTTAGGGGTATGAAAAATAGATAGTAGCCGATTCTCAGGCTTACTGAATATGCATAAAAAATTTCATGAGAATCGGTCAAGCGGTTTCGGAGGAGTATGGGAATGAACATTGTGACACGAGAATTTTATATATTAGATTATGTACCTAGGTACATCTTCAGTCGAATACGCGTCCCAACACCCCATAGGACGAGAAATTTCTGTTTTTCGTTTGTTGATTCATTTACTTTGTCCGTTTTTTTGTGCTATAATTTGCATTTTCGTATTAACGTAAGGAGGTTTATGTATACAAAAAAAAAAGATTTTATAAGTTAACATTGTCTCTGCATAATACATATGTAATGAATGATTGAATGTCAATCTGTCATATGACAATTGATAGTTGTTTAAATAATTTTTCGGTTAATGGACGTTGTGAAATGTGTGTTAAAGAATTATTGAAGAAAGGGCATTAAATGTTGTTTCTTGTTGTTTAGAAGAAACGCAATTTCGTCTTTTCTTATTTAAACACCGTAGATACCATTATAAAACAACATTTTTGCTAATATATTGAGAAAATGGAGAAATTAAGATTTGATTTTACAATGAAATCAATGGCGGATGGAAAAACAAACGTCATATGCATAACTTCCATTGCTACACCAAGTGGACAAGTTTTTGGAATTCCAGTCGAATATCAACCCGTAAATCTTCATAAGGTGATCACAACTACTCCTAACTACACCAGAGTAAAAAACTCTTTAGTAAAAAGGCATCAAACGAGGAAAATATGGATAACTGTGACCGAGGAAATTTCAAAAACATATTTGGATGAAGAACAAAATTTGCAATTCAATGATTGTTATTTGGAAGAGATTTCAGAACAACCTGTTAGTTATGAATCGACATCTAGTGATTCTAATCACATTCTTGAAAAACTGTTAGAAAAACTACAAGAACAAAAACAGCAGAAACCAGAAAAACAAAATTTAGGGAAAATTGCAAAGGATTTTATTATAGAAAAATTCAACGGCCGTAATTCAAATGCATTACAGTGGATCAAAGATTTTAATAAAGAATGTGAACGTTTTCAAATAAACGAGGATAAAAAAAAAATTGAAATTTTGAAGAACTTCTTAGAAAATGCTAGTGTAGATTGGTACAGTTGTATGCTGATGAAGCTTACAGTACAATCAGAATGGAGCAAATGGGAGAAAAATTTTTGTGAGACATTTGCGAACAAAGGATGGTCCTCCACTAGATATGCTCTTGCCTTTAAATATCAATCGGGATCCTTACTTGAGTATGCTTTAAAGAAGGAGAAATTATTGTTGGAAGTCAGGAAGACAGTGGATACCGGAACAATTATTGATCTCATAGCATTTGGTTTACCCAATTATGTGGCGGACAAGATTGACAAAGAAACATTACAAAGAACGGAAGACCTTTACAATGAGATAAGAAAATTGGAACATCTGGTGATGAAAAATAAATATGAAAAAAGGAACAGCTCATATAATTTAGATAATAAAGGGAAAAAGATTGACGAAAAGAAACCATGCCCAATCTGTTTAAATGAGAAAAAAGGGAAACGGTTCCACCCAGAAGACAGCTGTTGGTTCAAAGAAAAAAATAAAAAAGCTGTGGTAAAAACAGTAAATAATTCAGAATTGGAAATAGAACTGAATGAGAAAAATCCAAAAAACTAGAAATACCACCATTAATAAAAATAAGTTTACAAATAAATGACACTTTGAAGGTTTCTGGAATCTATGACTCTGGATCTAATGTTTCTTTAATTAATGCAAGATTATTGAAAATACAAGAGAAACAGAAGACAAATGATATGCAAGTTGTAAACTTAAAAACTATTAATGGTGAGAAAAAAACGAAAGGTATGGTAACGCTAAAAATAAAAATCTACAATATTGAAAGAAATATGGATATTTTTGTGGTGGATAATGAAAATTTTAACTATGACTTCTTAATTGGTTTGGATTGTATAAAAAAATTCAAATTAATACAAAATGAAGAACTTAACATCATACAATATCCCGAAAAGAAAAGCATAATCTCAAATGAACATTGTTTTAATGAGAATAATGTAACAAATGTCGGAATTCCTGATGTACTAGGTGACAAAAATAAAGAACAAACATTTAAAGAGAGAATAGAAGAGAAAGAGAAGACAGAGATGGAACTATACTTTGAGATAGTAAAAAAGGGTACTACTATAAATACCAACAAATTGTGTGAAATTAATTTCAATGAACATGTAAACATTGATGAATTTCAAATGTCTGTAAATCATCTAGATTTATATCAGCAATCAAAAATTGAGAAGTTAGTAGATAAATACAAATCTGTTTTTGCTAAGGACAAATATGATGTTGGCTCTGTGCAGGATTATGAAGCCCATATAGACTTGATGGTAGATAAATACTGCTATAAGCGTCCGTACAGATGCACAATTGAAGACAGAACAGAAATTGAAAGTCAAATATCGAAGCTACTACAGAAAAAATTGATAGAGGAATCTTACAGCCCGTTTGCTGCTCCTGTAACTCTAGCATATAAGAAAGAAGATGATAAAAAAACAAGATTATGCATAGATTTCAGAGATTTAAACAAAATAGTAGTTCCACAATCACAACCTTTCCCACTTATAGAGGACTTAATGACCAAAACAGTAAACTGTAAGTATTATTCTACATTAGACATAAACTCAGCATTTTGGTCGATCCCATTGAAAATTCAAGATAGACATAAGACTGCTTTTGTGACACAAGAAGGACATTTTCAATGGACTTGTCTCCCATTTGGGTTAAAGACTGCACCAGCGATTTTCCAAAGAATATTGAGCAATATTATAAGAAAACACAGACTATCTAACTTTGCAGTAAACTTTATTGACGACATCTTAATTTTTTCTAAAACTTTTGAGGAACATATACAACACATATCGAGACTACTGGAAGCAATACAAAAGGAAGGGTTTAGACTGAAGTTTTCAAAATGTACATTTGCAAGTCACCATGCTAAATACTTGGGTCATATAATAGAAGACAATTCAGTTAGACCTCTGAAAGATTATTTAACTGCTGTCAAAAGCTTCCCAATTCCAGAAACAAGGAAAAATATACGGCAGTTTTTGGGAAAAGTAAATTTTCATCATAAGTTTGTACCACATAGTGCAATTATCCTCGATCCATTACATAACTTATTAAGGAAAGATGTGAAATTTGTATGGACGGCAGAATGCCAGGAAGCATTTGATAAAATTAGAGCATTGCTTTGCTCAGAACCAATCCTAAAAATATTTGACCCAGATTCACCGATAAGAATTTACACAGATGCTAGTATCAAAGGAGTTGGAGCAGTGTTGAAACAAGACGATGAAAACGGCGTGAGTAAACCGGTTGCTTATTTTTCGAAGAAATTAACAGAAGCACAGAAAAAGAAGAAGGCAATATACTTAGAATGTCTGGCGATAAAAGAAGCAGTCAAATACTGGCAACATTGGCTTATGGGAAAAGAATTTATGGTATACACAGATCATAAACCCCTGGAAAATATGAACATTAAAGCTCGAACTGATGAGGAACTAGGTGATTTAACATATTATCTATCACAATATAATTTTGAAATTAAATACAACCCAGGAAAATCAAATCAAGAAGCGGACTGCTTAAGCCGAAATCCAGTCTTAGAAGCAAATGATAATAACGATGATTTTTTAAAGGTCGTAAATTTAATCGACCTACAAGAAATAAAGAATGACCAGCTAACAAATCCAGACCTACAAAAAGAAAAGAATAAGCACATATTAGAGAATGAAGTTTATTACAAGAAAAATAAAAGAAGAAATAAGATTATACTGTCAGAAAAACTTAGCAAAGCTCTAATAAAAAAAGTCCATGACACATACTGCCACATTGGAAGAACCCAAATGACAAATAAAATAACACCATTCTTTTCAGCCAAAAATATTACAGCAAACATTAATAAAATGTGTGATGCGTGTGAAACCTGCATTAAAAACAAGTCCAGGAGGAAGTCGAAATATGGTTTAATGTCACATTTGGGACCCGCCACACACCCATTTGAAATTGTATCCATCGATACTATTGGGGGCTTTGGAGGATCCCGATCAACCAAAAGGTATTTGCATCTTCTAGTGGATCATTTCACACGGTATGCCTATATTTGTACATCAAAAACTCAAGGCTCCAATGATTTCATTAAGCTAATGCAAAAGGTAACAAAAAATTATGACGTTAATATGGTATTATCAGACCAATACCCTGGCATAAATTCAAAAGAATTTAAAGAATTTCTAAAGAATAATAATATCAAAATAGTTTTCACAGCTGTTGATGCGCCTTTTTCGAATGGGCTTAACGAAAGATTAAATCAAACACTAACAAATAAGATAAGATGTAAAATAAACGAAAGCGATAAGAAGACATCTTGGACAACAATTGCACAAGAATGCGTAGAAAAATATAATGAAACAGAACACACAGTTACAAAGTTTGCTCCCAGGTACCTTCTAGAGGGTGAAAATGTGAGTATTCTACCACTACATTTGAAAACAAGTTGTACAACAGAAGATTTGAGAAGAGATCGAAAATTAGCCTTAGAAAACACAATAAAATCTCACAATTATAATAAAAATATATTTGACCAGTACAGAGAAGGGTATAAATTAGAAGAAGGAGATAGTGTTTATGTGGAGAATGGAAATAAACTAAACAGAAAAAAAATGGATGAATTGAGAACAGGGCCATACAAAATACTAAAGAAGATTTCAGAATCGATCTATGAAGTTGACACTGGACACAAAAAAGCAGAATCAAACCTCTACCATATAACAAAGTTGTCTCCAGTGTCTATCTGATATGATAAACAATTGTAAAACCATTCACTGCCTCTTACAATTGTCTTTTCAGCGGGGGAGATGTAATGAATGATTGAATGTCAATCTGTCATATGACAATTGATAGTTGTTTAAATAATTTTTCGGTTAATGGACGTTGTGAAATGTGTGTTAAAGAATTATTGAAGAAAGGGCATTAAATGTTGTTTCTTGTTGTTTAGAAGAAACGCAATTTCGTCTTTTCTTATTTAAACACCGTAGATACCATTATACATATTCAGGGAATTTTTATAAAATGTCAAACATGAGTCTCGTACTAACAATTAACAATAATCTCCTTTCAAAAACATTACTAAACAAAAAAACTAATTCAAGCCAGAACTGCGAAACTCATGCGTTGTCAACGTTCAACGTATTATGGAATTTTTCGTTGTTACCTTTATATGCGATGTCAATACCGCAGTCCGCAGGTGAAATGTCCGGTGCGCACATTAACATCACAACTTGGAATAACCGGTTTAAAGTTGACGTGTGGGTGCGTAACAAACAAAAAGACGTTAAACAAATGAAGCGACATTATTCTAGTTAACTGGAAAATTATTTGTCTGACGTCACGAGTCCTCGGTGACGTAAACGCGAATGCGAAAATCACTAAGCGAAAGTATTGAATGGAAACGATTCAGCGTCGGAGAATTAATTAACCCAATTTTTCCTAGTTCGTAGGTATCTCAAACGTGCTTGCGGCATTTGTAGACACGTGCTCTGACGTTCGAGATACAAAATGCGCTCAGTGCTAACTTGTTTACATCATGATACTTAGAATCCGTGATGTAAAACACAATGCTATTGACAATTGTTACACTACCTTGACTTTGTAACCTTAGTTAGCATAAAACCCTGAGGGCGTAAAACAGCTAACGTGGCCATTTGTAAGCTTATAATAAAATAAATTTAAATATAGAAAGTATCAAAATTGTAATCGTAACGTTGAAATTTTATTATCCAATTGAAGTAAAGGCCGACTGTGAGAGATCGCTTTAAGAGAAAAATCCGCCCATTGTACTTTTAGATTGTTGATCGAAGTTTTAGATATAAGTTTTCTCATTTATTTTTTTCAATACATTTTCGTTATTTTTGCCTTATTTATTTTGTTATTTTATGTGCCTTAACGAAATAAGTGAAGTTTATTGTATTTCAGATTTATACGTATTTCAAAATACACAAGTTTTACTATTAGGAATTGATGTCAATATTGTAGTAATTATTACGTTATAATACTCATTGTAAAAAATTCATATTTAAAAAAAATCTAATATTAATTAAAAAATAAATAAATAATAAATTCATATTTAAAAAAAAATTAAAAAAAAAAAGACATGCCCGCTGAGTTTCTTGCCAATTCTTCTCAGGACGGAGGCTAGTTCTTGTGAATTGGCGGTAGTTCTTTTGACGTTCAACAAGTATGTACTTTCATTTATGTTGAATAATTTTTTTTTGATTTGATTTGATTTGATTTGATGGGCGTTCTAATTTGAAAATGCTCTGCTCTTTTTCAAATTTTCTGAAAGAAAAGCTCTTTGAATCTAGTTTTCATTTCAAAAGATTTTAGTATATTATATATTATTACTATGAGGCAATGTAACGCTTAAAAATCAACATGTTTTTTACCTTCATAGTGTAGATGCAGAAAAACAATTCAAATTATTCTTTCTGTTATTTTATGTATCTGTGCTCTTTGTGGTAGATATTGTGACCCAATTCAATATTACGATACTGTTATTTCCCAATTTTTTTTGTTATTGTTTGTACTTTAAGGTTAACACATTTCTATTTTAAAACGTAAATAAATACTAATAATACATTTAATGGTGTATTTGATTAAATTATACAAACTACGGTAACAAAGTTATAGTAGGAAATCGTCGTGGTCTAAAGGATAAGACGCCCGGTGCATTTGTATCAAGCGATGCGACAGTGCCGGTGTTCGAATCCCGCAGGCAGGTACCAATTTTTGTAATGAAATATAATACGTACTCAACAAATTTCACGATTGACTTTCACGGTGAAGGAAAAACATCGCGTAATAAAAACAAAACCCGCAAAATTAAAATTTGCGTGATTACTGGTGTTAGGACATCTTGTGAGTCCACACGGGTAGGTACCACCGCCCTGCCTATTACAGCCATGAAACAGTAGTGCGTTTCGATTTGAGGGGCGGGGCAGCCGTTGGACTGTAAAAACTGAAGCCTTCGAACTCATGTCTCGTTGTTGATGTCTATGGGCCCCGGTAACCACTTATCACCAGGTGGGCCGTGAGCACCACAACGCATCTTAGAAAAACAAAACATTTATCTATTTATATAACGTTTTAAAAAAACTAGTTTCTATAGTAATTTCCTTATAATTTCAACTGTCAAATGAATAAATAATGAACATCATAGGTGTGTCTTTCATAAATAAACAAAAACACTTAATCATAACGAGTACAAAGTCATATAACAAAACGAAATCATTAAAAAACTGTTACAAACATCAGCGAGCCATACGAAAAAAACTGGCTCGGCTTTAATGACATCGTGCTGAGAATGGTTGTTAAATTATAGGGCATCCAAACAAAAAGTGGTCAGTGACGTCTTTTCGTTTTAATAATATAATAAATGTTTGAACTCAACTGATGACCCGATGCGCACGCTTTGCCGTCGACGCACGCATCCTATATTAACGTTGCTACCAGGCAAACCGCTATCATTGTCGATACGACTGTCGTACTGGAAGGACGTGGCCAAGTGATATTCTGTGAAAATGTATACCAATCCTTTCGAGAGAAAACACTCGGTTTTGAGGCAAGCACTCGACCGCTTCATCAAGGGAGAGACGAGATTGAGTTTTAGGAAGAAAAGTGATTTCTCAAAGAGCAGCAAATCGTCGGGAAGCTCTTCTTCTTTCGCTTCTTCCACAACGGAATGTAAGCAGAAATTGAGCTCCAAGAGGTGAAGAGAACAGTTTCACTAAAGGAACCAGTGATAACGCTTCGAAATGGCCCAGTTCCAAGGAGGTTAGTATCTTATTGGTACACAACAATAACATTTTTTTTTCAATTAGCAGATAAGTGATTGTTTTCACTTGTAAACCTATTAATATGTAAACGGTACATTTATACATTTTCGCGATGGTCAGATTTTATTAGATGACACGTGGTGTTTACTTGATAGCGTTACATATCCGGTAGAGATGAAAATTTCATTTATATCATGCAATAAAAAGCCTTTACCAAAAATAATTATGCCGATAATTTTCATAACGAACTTTGTAAACTCTATCTCTATATGTGTAGGGTTTAATTTTAATTTGTGTATATGAAAATGACAAAGAACGATTAACATGTCGTTTTCTTAATCCTCTTATAAGAAAACGTTCACAATCGTTGACCCAAAACTACGTTTTCAGAAAAAATAAATATCTACTTTATAATTGTATCCATCGAATAACTTCAAATTGATTAAATTAACTGACACAAAATCAAAAAATTCTTTCGGACCCAATATTAATATTATATTTCTTTTGTTCTCAGGTCAATTGCAGTATTTGGTTCACAGTGGGATGAAATCGCTTTATGGAAGTCTTAAGCAAATAAGGAAGAGCTAGGCCCACGATTTTGATGACTATTATTATTACTAGGATAGTATAATACATTACATATTGATATAAGAATATCTTCTTCATATTTAAATGATTTTAATGAATGAAACATTAAATCCTCAAAGATCATCTTGATAATATTATGGTTAGACTAAGCCAGTGTGAATATTTAAGTGCACGAAAAAGCAGACAAATAAAAGTTATATTCACTACTTATGATTCGAATTTATCTAGATAATTTGTACTATCAAATATGCTAATAAACAACAAATAATTAATCTTCAAATCCACTGTTTTAATTACCACTCCCTAATATTTAGTCGAAAGCTTATAAAGAAAGAAACTAAAGTATCAACAATATTAGAATAACCCGTTCTTTCGGTGATGACAAACAAGATTAAACGTAATTTATTAGGTTGTTTGACGTAAAAGATCTTATTTTTGAGTTAATTTCATTAGAATTTAAATGAGTTTTATGAAGAGTATGTAATTTCGTCATACATAGTAATAAATACATGGAATCATTCGATGGATGAAATGAATTCCGTTGTATCACTCCAACTTAAGAGAAAGCCGAATTTGAAAGAAGGAAAAGCTATTGTAGAAAAACAGACCATCTCATGGCTGACCACATTAAATGGTTACCAGAGCCCAGAGACATCGAATTCTCTGTAGCAATGTTGTCCCAACTTTCAAACAGGATTGAATGTAAGACGGTTTCGCGGCAAAAATATGCAGGATGGTGATAAGCAGCGAGTGGTGGTAGTAATGATTGTACCACCAGTACCACCAGTACTCTGGTCAAGCACACCATCTACAATGTCAACAGTCACCTTTTCAATGAATGAGAACGTTATCTTAATAATTCATTACGTTTTTACAGTGACAGATTAGAGAACTCAATTACAATTAACTTTGTAAGAAAATTAAAACAGATTAACCTTGTTTGTTTTAATTACAGAGTGGGAACGATACTCGAAAATTAATAATATCTTATATTTATATTGTTACAATGACCGTAATTAAAATATTTGTCGAGCATAAATGAAACACTTCCTGAGCTAAGTCAAAAAGTTTTCCGCCCAAAAATCTGAAAGTTTTTAATAAAGTGTAAATTAATTTGAGAAATTTAACAAAACTTGCTTTGCTGCTACATTGTTTAATTGCACCAATAGTGGATCCTGATCTTCGAAACGAAATTTCTCCTATTTGTCGTTCTGTTTATCTCGAGGTAATTGTTGGTTTGAAGGTCAAGTGAAATCAACCTACTGAACGTCACAGCAGTAATTAGTATGGTTCCTAGCAATCCGCGTCATCGTGTAATTCCGATCCGGTGGTAGATTCAGCGAAGTACTACTCTTTTTAGAGACAGTCTCTAGTTAGGACAGTTTGTTGTTATTGTGTCTCGCAAATTCTGTTCTAATAAAGTTCGGCTATTGCCTCGCCGATTTTCAGTGCATTTTGATTTCTAAAATAAACAAGTTATCTTCCGAACAAATACCAGTGTCATTTATCATCATAGATCCGTAATTTAAATGAGTCGAGAAATCACTTACGTAAACTTTAAAATCAAACATAATGACACAAACAAAACAATTAAGTGTGAATCTGCTTCACTTAATTAAAAGATCAATCAAAACACATCGATTAGTGTAATGTGGACTAAGTTTTCTAAACATGAAGAAGAAAATTGACCGTACCACAAAAAAATTTAAATAGCCAAATACATTTTTTTAAATATACAATCAATCTAAATGAGTTCTATTTGTTTACTCATACTATGGTCATGATAATTTACGAAAATGTCTAAAAAGATAAGGACGTCCAGTGCATTCGTATGTAGCGATGCATCAGTGTTCGAATCCCGCCGGCAGGTACCAATTTTTCCAATGAAATACGTACTTAACAAATATTCACGATCGACTTCCTACCCCATGATCTGTAAGCGGAGTAAAATGTCCCTTCGGAACAAGGTGACACTTTACAAAATTTGCATAAGGCCCGTCATGACTGACGCGAGTGTGGTGTTCGCTCACGCGGCCCGCACACACATAGACACCCTTCAATCTCTACAATCCCGCTTTTGCAGGTTAGCCGTCGGAGCTCCGTGGTTCGTGAGGAACGTTGACCTACACGACGACCTGGGCCTCGAATCTATACAGAAATACATGAAGTCAGCGTCGGAACGGTACTTCGATAAGGCTATGCGTCATGATAATCGCCTTATCGTAGCCGCCGCTGACTACTCCCCGAATCCTGATCATGCAGGAGCCAGTCACCGTCGACGCCCTAGACACGTCCTTACGGATCCATCAGACCCAATAACCTTTGCACTAGACGCCTTCAGCTCTAGGAGCAGGCTTAGGGACCTCGGTAACCGTACTCGTCGAACTCGACAAAGAGTTTGCCGTGCAACCTAACCCATGAATCAGCTCGCTGAGTTTCTCGCCGGATCTTCTCAGCGGGTCGCGATTCCGATCCGGTAGTAGATTCATTCGCGAAGCAGCTACTCTTGAGTTGTTAGGTCTCCTTCGGCGGCGCTCGGGTAGCTGTTAGCAAATCCCACCCCTCCTGGCTGAGCCTTTGCTCGCCCACCTGTCCTGGTGAAACTGGAAAGGCCTCCGGGCCACCAGTAATCCTTCAATCATAAAAAAAAAAAGATCGACTTCTACGGTGAAGGAATAACATCGTGTAATAAAAATCTAATCCGCAAAATTATAGTTTGCGTAATTACTAGTGGTAGGACGTCTTGTGAGTCCGCACTGGTAGGTACCACCACCCTGCCTATTTCTACCGTGAAGCATTAATGCGTTTCGGTTTGAAGGGCGGGGCAGCCGTGGTTCTGTTAAAAGCGAGACCTTACAGCTCATGTCTCAAGGTGGGTGGCGGCGTTTACGTTGTAGATGTCTATGGGCTCCGGTAACCACTTAACACCAGGTGGGCCGTGAGATCGTCCACCAACGTAAGCAATAAAATAAATAAAAAATTACCAAAATCTATTCGACACAACTTAATTCTGCGAATTATATAAATATGCAAATAATTGTAATTGTCAGATATTTATTACATATCAAGTTTTGCTGCACCTCTTAAATTCCTCTTGTCTCGTCAAAACGCGTTCAGCTTTTGTTTTTATTCCAGTTAAAATATTGCGATATTAATAAAAATTTTGAAAAATGATTATACGTATAACAAGAATAAAATTAAAATCAGTAAAACGCATTATATATTAAAGGCCAGAGATCAACCTCTGGATCACTTTACATAACAACTATTAAAAAACCTTGATCAATTCATTCCGAGAAAAAGAAAAACGGAAAAATCATAACCAGCGGTTATTGTCTGAATCATTGTGTAGGCTTTTTTTTTTTTTCCACAGCAGAAAATCGCCGGATCCCCACCCGCGCGGCAGGTGGGGTATGTGGGAGTTGAACCTCACTAAAAACTCCTGCCGCTCACAACCGGCGCCCTACGTCGGACCGGGCCGGAGCCCAGTCGAGGCTATTGAAACGGCGGGACAGGGTTGACGCAGAGCACATTACATCCATCCCACCGTCCCACATTGTGTAGGCTTGGCTTATGTTGAGCTTATACGCAATTTCAAAGATATTCTAAATCGTTAATACACTATAAATAAATTCAATAAAATGTTGTTAAGATGTTGGATATTTAAAAATTAAGGTATGTCAAACTTACGTTATGTCTAAATAAAACTAGAAAGATACTTGACACATTTTTTTTCTGAAGCCAAAATGAAAATGAAAATACCTAAGCATAGATTGGGAATAATTTATGATTTCCTAAGAATAAATACGGCTCGTCTTAGTGGTTTCAAATTTAGCAATCTAAAGCTTCCCTATTGACCACGTGCTTCAACATATCTTATTTGTATTAGATTATCTTCTATACAAATAACTTAGTATATTTAAAAAATCAAATACTTTATAATATCACCAAAATAATTTGACTTCGATATTTGTCTCTTCTGACCTGGTATTTCGGCTTATTATATATTCCATTTATATTAATTGCATTCCATATTCATGGAACTTTTTTCTACGAACCACCAAATGTCTGTTTTTATAGTGCAGTCAATTTTAAAGCATATATTATTACGGTTTTAAGCTTTGACTATTTTAAATTTATCAACGGTGGAGTAGAGACACGTTTTGTTTGCGATTTGGGGAAAATCAATGGTAATTAATCGTTTCCTCTACCTATTCTATTTGGTATCGAATTCGCTACCATTAGCTCTAGCAAGCTCAGTGTTTCACAGAATCTACCACCACATCGTAATCGCACTGAGAAGATCCGGCGAGAAATTCAGTGGGCTGTGCCTATGGGTTAGTTCGCTCGTCGAACTCTTCGACTTAATCGACGAGGAGGGTGACTGGTGCTTGAAGAGCTTAAAAGCACCGAGGGTGGATCCGGGGGATCCTATAGGACAGTTTTTGGGCGACGTCGGCTTTGCGTTTGCCCGTCACCTGGTTCGGATATGTAGTTGGTGGCGACCAAGTACGAGTTTTCGTGTCGTGTCGCTTTGTTTAAGTAGTGTTCTGACGCTACCTTAATACTGTACCTTAACACTGAAGGTGCCAAGGCATGCCATCGAATCTGTCTTATTTCCCAACTTAGATTTTACAGTACATATAACACTATGTAGTCTTTGTGAACTAAAAACCTAAAAAATACAAGCGTATTTTAATTGTGATAATTAAGGATGTTATGTTGAATTTACAATTTAAGGACACTGGGCACTGGTAATCCTTACTACATTTCCACGGCCAGGTTCCACGCACATAAACTGGCTATTTTGCAGTGTAAACAATGGCGAATAGAGTTCAAACTTGTTTATCCAGTTTTAGTTTTCTAAAATTCTCAGAACAATGGTTGCCGGTTTGTATAATACACATCTCGTAGTCCTTGGAGCTCAATATTTTCTAGAACGTATAAAATTTGCGAAGTATATCGATTCATTGTAGATTATTGAGAATGTCGATAAACCCCAATGCAGTAGACCTTCTATAAGAATTCGTGGCTTAGTATTATTAGGTAAAAATGTAAATATATTTGTTTTTTTTTATTGCTTAGTCGGTGGGACGAGCTCACAGCTCACCTGGCGTTAAGTGGTTACTGGAGACCATAGACATCTACAACGCAAATGCGCCACCCACCTTGAGATATAAGTTCTAATATATGGCCGTGCCCTCCTCCGTGCGTCGTGTTCTTCAATGCTGAAGATCGTGACCTTTACGGAATACATACGTAAAGGCTTTCTTGGGAAAATTGCTATTGGTGGGTTGCCCCGTCCTACCACAGCAGAATTTCAGAAGCGATTCAGTTTCTCTGGGCCACTGAAGCCCTAGTTCGGGTTAGTTGACTGCCGCCAGTTGCTCGGCTTTATATTTTTACGGCTAGGTAAAAATATACCGACGCTGGGCATATCGATGCGACGCCAACCCTCCTCTTTTCTCATCCGAGCTTGGGAGCGGCAATGGCAGAGTTAAAATGGCTTATATATCTATACTAATATATAAATCTACAGTGGTTTTTACGGATGTTCTGTTATAACTACTGAACCGTGCATCCGATTGATTTGAAACTCGGTATCCATGTAGAAAATACATGTACTTAATGGATGGGCTAATATTAAAAATTTTTTTTTGTTGCCTTCGTAGGCAGACGTGCGTACGGCCCACCTAATGGTAAGTGGTTACCGTTGCCCATGGACTTCAGCAATGCCAGGAGCAGAGCCAAGCCGCTACATACTGAGTGTATATGAGTGTTGGACTCCCTAATAATAATGACAATAAATAATACATAGGCGGCACTGAAAATTTCGGGAATTAACGAAGTGACACAACATTACTATTTAAAAATGTATTTATTGCTTTTCGAAGTATTCTCCGCAAAATGTGACACATTTTTCCATACGATGGAACCAATCATTGAAGCAACCATACCATTCGGAGGTTGGGGTCTCCAAAATGGCCGTTTTGTAGGCGTCCACAGTTTCTTCAGGTGATGAAAATCTCTGTCCACGCAATTTGAGTCGACTATTATCAAAGCCGGCAATCTGAAATCTGACTTTCGGATAATTATTGGTAAATCAGAAAATCGAATTATTGACTTTGTATTCCATTGGCCGTCACAAAACTCTTCGGAACGACATCTTAGATAAATAACAGGTTAACTATTAATATTTATTTAATGCAGGTTTTGAACCGTATTCTTTGAAGGAGACGATTATATTCAAATCAATCTGTATTGACATATCAATAACATTTTTTTGTCCAAATGCACAGATTGCCACTTTTGATAATAGACGACTCATTTATTCTTTATTTTAGGGAAAGTATAGAAATCATTAGGGCTTAGGTTGGGGCTGTACGGCGGATTGTCTAATAATTCTATGTTTTCTTGCTCTAAAAACTCTTTTGTTCTGTGTGCGGTGTGAGAACTCGCATTGTCGTGATGGAGGATGATGCGGCGGTTGCAGTTCTCTTTACGGAGGTCAGAAACGACCTGTGGCAAACAAATGCTAGCATACCATTCTGCATTAACCGTTCTTTGTCCCTCAAGAGGAATCGTCGTAATATGGCCGGTTTTGGAGACAAACGTGGCCACCATTTTTTTTGCAACACTCCGTGAACGAACAATTTTTGTTGGCTTTAACTCATTTTCGAACACCTAAACTCGTGACTGGTTTTTTGTTTCGGGTTCGTACGCGTATATCCAGGATTCGTCACCAGATACAATGTTGTATACAGCATTTGAGGATTCTGCGTGGAATCTTTCGAGAGTTCTGACGCACCAAGTAACGCGAGCCGCTTTTTGCTCTTCACAGAGCGAATGCGGTATCTATCGGGAAAACAACTTTTTTACTATTGTTCATGCAAGATTATTTGTATTTGACTCATGCCAATGTCTAAAGTTGCCTGAATTTCGCGGTATGTCACATGTCGATCTTCCTCAATCAGCTTACGCACAGCATCAACGCTTTCTTGGGTGACTGCAGTTTTTGGACGACCTTGACGGGGATCATCACTGAGCTTGACACGTCCACGTTGAAACTCAGCAAACCAGCGATAAATTGTGGTTTTGGATGGGGCTTCATCACCAAATGCAGAAATCATCCGGTCAACACACTGTTTTTGTGTTAAACCACTTCGAAAGTCATAATAAATCATCGCTCTTGAATTTTCTAGAGTCAATTCCATTTTCTCAACGACTAAACAAGTTTGACAAAACCTCGTGACAAGACCGAGAATCTTTTTTTAAATAAATAAATGGTATTCGATTTTTAAAACCAAGGAGTTTTCAATTAAAAAGATTTTAATATGACAGGAACAGTGGAAATATTCCATTCCCGATACTTTTAGTGCAGCCCTCGTAATGTTAATTTTAAATGCCCGGCGAAGCGGGCGAGTACGGCTTGTAGATAATAAACGCCCAGACAAAGAGCAAACAAATGTTAATCGCACAATGTTTGCCCGATATTGGAATTGAACCCACGACCCTTGGCGAAACAGTCATGGCTGCTAACAACTGCATCACCGAGGCAGTCAAATTTATATCGAGGGGTGCAAGACTATTTGATTTAAGCGACATTTCGCTTAATACGCGACAATTATCTTTGTAATCAAAAGTCCGTTTTATTTGGTACTAGCTGACCCGGCAGACTTCGTAGTGCCTCAATCGATAATGTATAAAATAAACAAAAGGAATCCGTTCGACGGGGGACACATCAAAGGAAAAACGAAATTGTTATTTTTATTTAATTCCGAAGATTTTAAAATTTATGTAGCCTTTTAAACCTTCTCTGGACCTCCACAAATAATTCAAGACCAAAATTAGCCAAATCGGTCCAACAGTTCTCGAGTTTTAGCGAGACTAACGAACAGCAATTCATTTTTATATATATAGATTAGCATCAACGGTTCGAAGTTTTTAATTGAACTTCAATTAAGTTTACTTCATTTTAAATAGCTGAAGAAGATTTTTTTGCTTTATATTTTTATAGATCTTATTTTAGTGGGTGGATATTTTTCTCACTTACGTTGTAGATGTCTATGGGTTCCGGTAACAACTTAACACCAGGTGGTCTGTGAGCTCGTCCATCGATCGAAGCAAAAAAAATAATTGAAAAATAAGAAAATAAACATCATTTACATATCACCTCACAGTTTTTGTTTTAATAGCGCCTTTTACCACATCACGCTTGTCTAGACAATGAATCTCCTCGAGAACTACGTACTCTACCGATTCAAAACAAATATTCGTTTAATATCAATTTAATACTCTAATATCAATGCATAATTTTTCCACCGATCGAAAACAAAAATAGACGAGGAAAAACATTTTACGACTTTAAAATTGCGTTCCTGGCCAACTTTTCCTCCGCATTAAAAACTCATTTGAAAACCTCCATTTCATTTTTAAATCATTTCAAACATAATGACTGAATTAAAATGCTGCATGGAGTTCTATAATTACTGTTATTCTAAATTTTGTTTATTTTTAATTTTATTTAAGAACTTTATAAATAGTTAGTATTAAGTAATCATGCTTTTGATCAGAGGTTTATAGCATTATCTATTCATATGCATGGTTTCGATCGACTACGAGTAGTAAGTATGAGCATACAAACAGACGTACAGACAGACATGATGGTAACGGTTTCGTTGATGCCACAATTATGCCTATAAAACCCAATTTCCACTTGGAACTAGAACACAACTGTGACTTCAGGCCACAGTGGGCTGCGATTTCCATTCAGTGGTAGATTCAGCGAAGCTCATGCTGGGGCCAGTATTAGCAAGCTCTCTCTCATGTTGAGCCCCGTAAGCTCACCTATCCGTCCGCGTGTAGTTGGAATATCCGTAGACTACCAAAGATAAGGCAGGAAAAAAATACATAAACATTTTAACAGCGGCATGTAATACCACTTCGTTAAAGCGGCACGACACGAGAACCCTCTCATCGTGGCCGCCGGTAACTACATTCCCGATCCTGCGGACAGAATGGAAAAGCAGTCGACGTCGCCCAAAACACGTCATTTCGGATCCTCCCGATCCACTTACGGTGCTTTTAGGTACCTCAAGCTCCGGTCATCGTTCGTCGAACCCGTCGCTTGCGACAAAGGGCTCGACGAGTAAATTAACCTACAGACACAGCCCACTGAGTTTCTCGCCGGATCTTCTCAGTGGGTCGCGTTTCCGATACGGTGGTAGATTCTGCGAAGCACGGCTCTTGCTAGGGTTCGTGTTAGCAACGTCGTCAGATTTGAGCCCCGTGAGCTCACCGACTAGTTAAGGTAACGCTGAAATAGCCTCTCCAGGCTACCAGCTTAGTACGAAAAAAAAAACATGTAATAGATATTTGGATCCCCACCCTTCCAATAGGAGCACGAGTAAACTGCAATACAAACAGGTACTTACATTCCGGTTAGTCTATGAAAATAATTTGACCTCCGTTATTTGTGCCTGATGCGACCGTTAGATGAAAGTCAATGAGCGTTGAATGTAGCAAAATGGTTTTGGTTCTACAAAGTAGAGTATAGACAATGGTCAAAAGACAGCAGACTCATTAGGGGTTTCCCGAAGTACCGCTTGTTGTGTTCTAAACATGTTTCATATACTACAGAACTTGGTAAACAGTCGACTGCGCTATGGAAACTTTTACATTTTTTTGCTATGCTATGCTATTAAAAGAACTTGCGATTGTGCCCATGATCAAGGATATGTATGTGAGTAATCAATAGAGACGTAAATAATGATTGGAGAACAAAAACGCAGCTTCGTAACGCGGCAAAAACACAGAATTGACCAGATCTTAATTGTAATTTGCTTTTGATTATTTATTGCAAATCAAAAGATGCTTCTTCTTTGAAAACTAAGTTAGGTTAAGTAAGTAAAAAGGCGAAAAACAAATTGTTTTCGTTGTGTGTTTCCTAATAATTCGATAAAACTGCTAGTGTTTGTGAAATGGATTAGTTGAAAACTTTCGTGTTTTCATTATTATTTTTTAATGCAGGCGGATTTATTGTCTCATTCAATGTTTTTTTTTTATTTCAATCCTTTAAAATAAAATTTGAATTATGAATAAAAGAAATTAGTTTTATGTGCTGCATTATAGAAAACTATTGACTTACAATAAGATTAATTGCAATTATAATAATGGTAATTTTTTAAATTCGGAAAAGTTTTGGACTGTAGAGCGTGCCAAAGAATAGCTAATTCCCTCTTTGCTATTTTGGGGACACCATATTGAAATAAAGCCTATGTCACTTCCACAAATGAAAGTAATAACTTGTAACTAGTGAAATCTTAGAAAAGGCTTAAAATCCTACAAAAAAATAGTTATATAAACTCTCCAAAACTTCCTCCACGACCTCAAGGAGAGCAGATAGATAGATAAGAATGAAAGTGACTAATAAACATTTGAAAAACAAAAGCCAAATCTTATTAAGGAATTGAAACAAATACATTTTTCTTTCTCTCAGTTAAAAACGTTTGTAATTTTGTTTGTTACTCTTCATTTACACGTTTTTTGTCCGGATTTTTAAATCTTAATACAGTTTTTATAGGCAATTAAAAAAAAAGTTTCGTGCAAATCCTTGTATGTCGCATCGCAAACGTTAGTCATAGAGGAGCGAGTCTTGAATTCACTGATGGAAAAAATATGCAAATAGCATCGTCGTAGCCAGTTTTCTTAAAATAATTCAAATGAAAATAAAGTAATATATTTATAATGTTTCAAAATTCCAACGGCTAAGATACCTTTTTATTATAAAAAATATTTTTAATGCGACCTTTTGAGAGCAGCCCAGTGCAATTCAGATTGACGTCAAAGCAATGGAAAATACCGCGTGTAACTTAATTAAGTACTGCACGGCACCATTAACGTACGCATACATTCGAAACACGTTTTGTATGTTTTATTAATTTATTTCTAATTGATACTAAATGAAAAAAAATTGTAAACAGTGACTCGATATATTTTTACTAAACGTTAATTAGAAAACTAATTAATAAAATCGCAAATTAATTGTGGAAACAGTGACTCGTTTTATTAATATACTTACAAATATTTATGTACGTAATGTAAATTAATGTTCGTTAAATTTAATTGTAAAACGGGTGTAGTTCAACGTCGGATCCAGGGGGGGTCATGACCCTCCTCCCCGAGCTGGTTCCAGGACTTAGGTGGACCATTAACTGAACATAATGATTTTATTTATATATTTTGTCACCATACAGATTTTATGTAACTACATACCTTCAATATTTAATTAATTTAATATAATATTATAACTTCGTATGATGGCAAACGTTTGGGAACGAACGCATCGAAAATTTGAGTATGTGACCCCCCCCCGGCGCCAAAGCTGGATCCGCCCTTGGTGTAGCTAAACTTGTTTCTTTTATAAAATGGAAAATAACTCGATCGTTCACCGCAAAATGCACATTACCTATCCTATTTATAGTTAATTGTATTTTACTGTATCAATATAATTTCAGTCACATTTTTCCTTAATTAAATTGTTTATTTTGGAGGCCAATAAGGAAATGCTCGCCACAATCACCTCAAATTGAGAGCCGATTTAGTGCGTTTCAGGTTGAACTTGTCCAAAGCAGAGAGTTTTAAATGTCAGCTTTTTATTATCGTAACTTAAAGTTGAATGATCCTCGACGCAGGTTCGTCGTCGCGAAAATGCATGTTTTTACTCATAATAGGTTGGGGAAAAAGTCTTTTCGCATTATAGTATCTATGAACTTGTAATAAAATCTCTTTGGCTATACTATTTGTATCTGGCTGGTTTTGGTATCATTAGAAGTTTAAATTTTAAAGAATTCAAATTCAGATTAGGAAAATGTGTGATTTTTATTTATTTTTCGTACTGTTAAGATGAGTGAATCTAATGAAGATATTCGATACATTTTAAAATTTGCCTACAAAAAAAGTAAGAATGCAAAGCAAGCCGCGAAAAAATTTTGCAATGTTTACGGACCTAGTGCATTGTCTGTGAGAGTAGCAGAAATTTGGTTTAAGCGTTTTCAATCCGGAAATTTTGATGTCAAAGATGCACGTCGCTCTGGTCGAGTAGGTCTGGTCGACTTATATGTAATTCGGAACGTAAGTTCACGTCTCACATAAAGTTAAACGGTTACCGGAATCCATTGACATCATAGCCTGAATCCCGCCACCTATCTAGAGAAATGAGATTGAAATGTCCAATTGTAATGACGATTGCCTTATCCTTCAAACAGCGCGTGACTGCTACACGACAGAAAAAAGACAGTCATGCTGGCGTACAAAATGCTATATATACAACATTTATATCATAAGAAATCACGCAAATTTATAACTTCACACTTCATTTTATACGCAGCTAGTCCTTTACCGACAATTTGAAACAATTGTTATAGACACTTAAGGCTTTCGCCGAAAAATCCAAACGCTTTTCAATTTTACTTCCTTTATTACTATATTTTCACATAGGCTTCACTTTATTTACATTACATAAATTGCCTTATCCGGTACACTTCGTCATACGAGAAACATCCTGATTTTTCTCTCGCTCAATCAGTGAAGTCCATCATTTTGTGCGTCGCCATGCGTTTATTTTGCCAGGGCAGAAGTAAACATTAGGAGTGGGTGATATAAATCGTATATAGATTCAATATCTATATATCGCAGCAATATCGTTGAATCCGATATCGCTCCGCACGAAATCTATATATCGATATCAGCCGATACACGATATTGCTCGATGTGATGTGCATCGCCATATCGGACCGATTCGTGAATCGAAATCTATATTTCGATATCAGCCGATACACGATATTGCTCGATGTGATGCGCATCGGCATATCGTACCGATTCGTTAATTCGTAAATATTCGTTTGGTTCGTATCGAATCGGCCAGAGTGAGTGAGCGCACGATAGGGATATCATGTGATGAATGAAACAGAAACAGGCATTATCCATACAATTGTAAACCTTATATTTAAGTCCATATGTCTGTAGATTATTCTTAGTATTTCTTAGCGTATCAGCAGGATACAATTAAGGAAAGAAGTTTCAACTTTCGACCCTAACTTGAATGCAGTATAGCCTATTTGCATCGTTGAATTTAATTTCACGCGCTTTGACCTTGAACTAGAATTTTTGGACAAGTGTTTATAAATACTTAAAAGTTTTTTGTGTTTGATTTTTAAAGTATACATTTTTCTATTTTTAGTTGAATCCAAATAATTGAGTTTATTTCTTGTGTTTGTATTAAACTTTTGAAATCTACACTCTTTTGGTATATTTTGTAATTTTAAATTAAGACACAAAATACTAAAAACTGAAAATAATGTAGCCAGTCCTAAGCCTGGTAAAAGCATGAAGGAAAGTTTTTTTGATATTTTTATTTTCATGTTCTTTTTATTACTTTAAGATCATATTATAAATTGATATCAGAAAACCAACCGTATAACGTTGATTTAAATCTATATCTACTACGATATTATATCAGCGTATCGTTTCAAATCTCAAATATCATGAATCGAGAAAATCTACTAGCATCCATCGATATATAGATTCAGAAAATATATAGATTCAATATCCGATATTGATCCTCGATATATAGATAAGATTCGATACGCGGCAAAACCGATATTACCCACTCCTAGTAAACATAGGATAATCATGAAACTACTAGTGGTCCCGCAGTACTCGAAATTCGACTATAATGTTAATTGAAATTGTATGTTTAAACATTATTATGGTTCTATTGTCAAATACTTCTATAATATTTCTATAATATAATCACAGATTTCGCCAATACTTACACTATAGATAAATAACATTAAAAAACAATATTAATCTATTCGGAATTTGACCACAGACTTTAAAGATTAACAAAAGTTTGACAATTGACAATACACAAAGAGAATAATTATATGTATGTGTGTGTGTGTGTCAAATACATAGTAGAGTGTGTAATTTTTTTTTATTGATTTAATGTTTGCTTTATGCGTAATTAAAAAGAAAATAGCAATGTGCACTCCTCCTCTGTATTCTCTATAAGTGTGGGAAATTTCATACTCCTCCGTTCGCGCAATTTTCGTAAAAAGGGGTACAAAGTTTTTGCTTCACGTATTAGTATATAGATTTAAGTAATAAATTATTCTACAGGTCAATAGTCTAACTGCTATTATCTATTTAATACTTTTAATATTTACGTAAATTATGGGTTTTTGAATCTAAATAAATATATTTTAGTCATACTTCGACAAAGTTTGTTGTTTATTTTACATCTGTGCTTATATTACTGGAACTTAAATAAAATGATCCTAATAGTTTCATGACTATAATAGTGTAGAAATGAAATGAGAAAGTTATTTACTGTAATGTTTTACCTTTATTTATTAAAATTACGTTACTAAATATAATGCTCCTAACAATAGCTATTTATACTTAGAAAACAAGAAACGTTTTAATCACGCGATATTATGTCTGGTGTCCTACCACAGACGTGTCAAAGTATCGATAATTATTGAATGAATTGTTTCATTAATATTGTTTTAATCAAACTAGCACTCGGGGACATTGACCGCAGAAAGCATTTGTTTTGATTTTAACTTAATATCATTTATGGCACATTAATTAGAGTAGAAAGTGAATAAACTATGCACCAGTTCAATAAGCGATCTTATCAAAAATAACGATGCTTTCCAGACTACATATTTAAAATAAATAAATTTAAAACAGTGACGTAATGAAAAGTACATATTATATTGTTATGTAGCTTTAGAATCCAATTTGCCAAACTCGAAAACGGATTTAAATACCGCACCTTCGGTAAGACAAGGGCCGAATTTCTGAAAATGAGTTATATATGCCAAAGTGCCTTAAAAACTAATTTCTACCTGTAGGAACAAAGACATTCAATAGATTCAGTTAATTTTCGCCAGATGGCAAAAGTGTCTTTGTACCATTCGTTCGTTTTTTGGATGATATTGGCGCGACAAAATCTTATTGGTCATTTGCGGCATCGCCCGCGCGAGTAGTGTTTGTGTACTGGACCATAAGGGTCATTAAGGTAAATATCCCCTTTTTTGTTTTATATGTTGGAAAGACATGGTCACATTTTGTGTACATAATATGCCTAATTTGAGAGCACATATTTGACAGAAAAAATAAATGTCTTACGCATTTACTTGGCATTCCACAAAGGAATATGTGGCATTTTATAGATTTAATGTAAACCTTTTAGAAGTAAATTTTATGTTATTTTTTTTATTTTAGTTTTATTTTATCATTGATAAAGATTTTCCTAAGAAAAAGAAGAATAAAGATGTAGAAAATAAGTAGTATTTTCATTTAATAAGTTATTTCAATATAATGTGTAACTTTGGTCGCAACTGCACATTTATTTAAATGTTGGTGGGATAATGGCATAATTGTAGGCATACATTAATATTTCATTAAATAATTAGTATAAATAAATAAATAACTCAGTCTTTCAAATTACATATTTATATTCACATGTATAAGGTATATTTTTGCTATAAATAAAATACTATTTTACATTAATATGCGGAGAAAAACACAATTTAAATCTATAAAAATCTTAAAACGTCTCTCCTGAACATTTTTAAAATTAGCACTTCGGCCCTTGTCTTACCGAAGGTGCGATGCATCTAACTGCATTTAGAGTAGGAATTGTCAAAAATGTGGTGCCGTGTAAAAACCGTATCTGAAATCCCTTTCTCCAACCTTAAAACTTTGTAATGAATCTTTCTTCAGTATTATCCCAACGCTGAGAAATTCATAGCCGGAACGACGTTCGAGAAGAGTATTGAAGTTCCTAGTACTGATATCCTGTTGTATTTAATTGTTTAAGATATTTAAATATTTTAAAATTCACTTCTGTTATTGTTGGAAAATTTATAAAAAACCCGGCCACGCTTCGCTGCTACTATTCAAAGCGTAACATAAAACAGAAATATTTGTTAAAATTATTTGCATAACTCGCAGGCCCCTTAACATTATTATGTCTGAACCCTCACCTAGAGCACCAAGAATAATAACCTGAAAGTGTAATTATTCATTTTTAGATTTTTTAGCACACAATCGGGAGGAATGGAAATACATATATCGTTTTGGAGCCAATATCCGAATTTTGGGTCACAATGACAGAAGGGCATTTAAGCAATTACCTCCTATAAAGTTACAGAAATTTCTAGAAAGCCATGACAGCCTGGTGTTGCCCCGTGATACAACCTATATGAGCAATAAGAGGTGCGATTATGAATATGGTAGTAGAATCTTTGGCATTTTTTTGCAGCAAATATATTATCTAAATTAGGTTCAATAGGTTTAATACGCATTTTTTTTTTGCTTAGATGTGTGGACGAGCTCACGGCCCACCTTTTTTTTTTGCTTAGATGTGTGGACGAGCTCACAGCCCACCTGATTTGAAGTGGTTACTGGAGCCCATAGATATCTACAACGTAAATGCGCCACCCACCTTGAGATTTAAGTTCTAAGATCTCAGTATAGTTACAACGGCTGCCCCACCCTTCAAATCGAAACTCAATACTGCTTCACGGCAGAAATAGGCAGGGTGGTGGTACCTACCCGTGCGGACTCACAAGAGTTCCTTCCACCTGGTTTTAAGTGGCTACCGGAGCCCATAGACATCTACAAAGTAAATGCCGCCAGCCACCTTAAAACATGAGTTCTAAGGTATAGTTAGCATATTCTTTGCAAAGGTTACAAAAGGTCACAATCGGTTCAATTGACAAACAGGCTTGGTAAAAACTTAGGGATGGTTAATTATAGTACAACATATAGGTACATACAATACATATGCGGTACCCTTTCATTAAAAATACAATTTAGCCAGTTATGTTAATACAGGGATGAAGACAAATAATTTTTTGGCCAAAAGTAATTGCCGGAAAGAGATTGAAGTTTATTTTTTGCAATAATTTCCAAAATTCACACGAAAATCTAACCTTTTTTTTTTATTGCCCTTGTAGGCAGACGAGCATACGGCCCACCTAATGGTGAGTGGTTACCGTCGCCCATGGACTTCAGCAATGCCAGGGGCAGAGCCTAGCCGCTGCCTAACAAACTAACCTAACTTAACTTCAAGCAACAAACAAACAAAATGATTAAAATTTCCATTTAAATGATCTTATCAACTTTTTTAAACCAATAATAGAAACAAGGATAACAAGTGTGATATAAAAATACTTATTCTGTCTGCCCTTGTTTTGACATTAAATGTAATGTATTTTTAGATTAATTTACATTCCATAAAATAATGATAGTGTTAATAAATAATATATTATACAAATAACACATTTATTTTAAGGTAAACATGCTGTTTTTGTCGTGAAATATTAAAATCAACACTGTCGTTATGTCAATTTTCCTTCTTCGATAAATCTATATGCGTGAATTGAAATAACAAAGAACTTTGTTTTATACGTTTTGATTGATTCAAAGTATGCTCATTTATACTCCAAATACCCTGATGGCAAAGATACAATAGTCGGTGGTTAACACAATATTCTTAGGCTGACGAACAACACCTTGGTCATCCGTGACCACGAAAACTGTAAAGTGCTCGGATCGTGGGAAACAACATAATGACAATTAAAAACGTGTTTTAAAACCGTAAAAGTAGTTTTCATTGTGGCAAAGATGGTTCGTTCTGCAGCATAAAGAGCTTGTTTTATACTATACTTCGATTTTAGGGGCTCCAGGAATTTCGCTTGGACCTCGATACAACCCACAAAGTTTTTCGCCGGAATTTCTCAGAGGGTCGCGATCCAGATCAGGTGGTATATTTATTTATTTATTTACTAGCGACCCGCCCTCGCTTCGCTTCGGAAACTGTTATTTATTATTGATTTCTCCACTATTTAATGGATGTTATTATAAACCTTCCTCTTCAATCATTCTATCTATTAAAGAAAACCGCATCAAAATCCGTTGCGTAGTTTTAAAGATTTAAGCATACATAGGGACAGACAGATATAGGGACAGAGAAAGCGACTTTGTTTTATACTATGTAGTGATTACACTTCATGTCAGATTTACATTGGCGGACTTAATGCCTAAGGCATTCTCTACCAGTCAACCAAAGGTAGTGTAGAGTAAATATAGCGGTAGGTGCAATGAAATTGATATTTAGTTACAAATATAGACACAATCACATATACATATACATACACATATACGAGCATACATACATACATACAGATAATAGCTTATACAGTACTAAAAGGAATATATTAATAAATTTATTTCTAAAATTGTTTCTTTATATTCTGCGAAGCATTGCTCTTGCTAGGGCTACTGTTAGAAAATTGTCTCAGTCTAGGCCCGTGAGCTCACCTACCCGTCCGCCCGAAGCTAGAATACCCCCTTAGGTTACTAGTGAATAGATAGAAAAAGAAAAAAAAAAGATTTCGATCAACTTGGAGCAGCGCTGAAATGTCAAAATCTCCATAAATTTAAAAACCGCGATAAGAACCCGTCGGATACAATTATTTTGTAACATAGATTGCCGCGTAATTTTAAAACAATAACATATATAAGTATATACCCACTTTTAGTTGCATAATATGATTCATACATATATGCATTAAAATTAGGTACATTTTTAACGTCTTGAACAGATTTTTAATTTGAAACGTAGATTTTTATTAGTACTCTATACCAATGATCACTAATTAGTTTCGCTCGGGCCCGATTTAAGAAATGAAATTACCATCGCGATCCTCGCTACATTTTATAGAAAAAAACATTCATGAAACAAATATAATTACGAATATAACAAAGGTGTTTTTTGACATACCAATGAGAAAAATGAAATTTTTTGTTCCGAACTACCTAGCCCTAGTGATGCTCTACCTCTGGACTTCGGCTTGACACTATTTTTGGGACACCTTGTACAGTACAACGGTCACCAAACTCTTCAAACCAGAATGCATTACTGTTTCGCGGCTGAAACAGGCAGAGTGGTAGCGCCTACCCACAAGGTACGGGTAGGAAGCGAGCTCTCACCACCTCGCCCTACCACTACTAATTACGCCAACTATATTGTTGCTGATTTGATTTTTATCACACGACGTTACGCCTTCATCATATAAGTACCTAATTCGTGAGTATATGTTGAGTATTCTTTTTTTATCAAGACATATTGTATTTCTTTCTAGGTCTATATTTCTGTAACCGCCCAGAGTGCTTACAAAGGTATACTTTTAAATATCTTCAATTACATAGGCGTTCATATTTTCGTGCCTACGGTATCAGAGCAAAATCGTATAGTATAGAATAAAATCAACAATAGGCAACTAATAACAATTGCGTCAGATACAATAATGCGCATCTAGGAAGACAAGGTGCCCTCTATACTTGCCCTTGCATTAGTTGTATAAATGTATATTTTCGCTTCATCATATCTCATTTAACTTAGGTCAACGTAGACGTTGACACCACAGCCGCTTTCGTCACGCCTTATCAAATACAACTTAAAATAATAAAATGAAATACGACGATATAAATAGCGTTCAAAACAAAACTTGACGTCACGCGCTTTTCTTGCATAGATTAGACGTTCGAATCCTTTTCCCACATCAATTATTCGTCTTTATACTTTACCATACATACTTTTATTCATTTTAACATTAATAACAGCTATTTGCAAAACCCAAAGCAAAGTAAAACGTTAAAAATATCCATACTATTGAAAAGTCTTAATTATATTAAACAAGTAAGTAATTAAGTTTCAAGTGATGTCTGATGAGAGAGACAGAGATAGTCGGTGGTTATTGGTGAATGTATTGAAACGCATTCATCTAATATATAAAATTCTCGGGTCACAATGTTCGTTCCCATACTCCTCCGAAACCGCTTGACCGATTCTCATGAATTTTTTTATGCATATTCAGTAAGCCTGAGAATCGGCTACTATCTATTTTTCATACCCCTAAGTGATTAGGGTTGTCCACCCCTAACATATTTTTTTTGTTATAATGAGGTATTATGTGGTTGAATGAGGTTTTGTTATTTTTATTATATATTCCCCCATCGTTCACAGCACTACATACCTCTTTCACTCATTTACCACATCCTTACACACTTACAATAAGTTTTTTTTTTTTTTTCTACACTAGCAATTCCCTAGAAATCTCATCTTACCTCTATATGGCAAAACAATGTTTGCCGGGTCAGCTAGTAATTCTTTATAATTCAATTTAAAATAATCTTCAAAAAGTCTGTTCTATTGAATGTTTTTCTTCTTCTTTATTGCTGAAGATCGTGTCTAGCTTGAATCCTCCCAGATCGACTCTATCATCAAGTTCTTCTATATCTATATGCTCTCAGTCTTCTTTGATTCTTCAGGAATAGGAAAACGTTTGAGGAGTTTTATTTAGTCGACCCCAACATGTGGCCACCAATCAGGTGATCTCTATTCAGCGTATCCATAATATCTAGCAAGTTGCACAATGGATAGTTCAGCTCAATATCAGAATTGAATTTGCTTATTATTATGTAGGTATCCCGTTATTTTGTCGAAAAACTAGATATGCAGTGTGTCAAGAACAAAATAATGTTTTGATACTTAAACCTAAACACGGTTGCAACCTAGTTAACTACCGTTGCTTAAATAATGATCATAAAAACTTCCATGTCCTGTTAATGTTAAGCACAAAAATAAGTGTCAACGATCAGCTCACTATACACCTCAGATAGAGAATTGGAGATCAAAGCATCATATCAACAATAGGTCATGCGTGATTCAAAATAACTAGAAAAAACCAAACTTAGAACACGGCAGTAAAGTGCATTTTTGTTATGTTTTATATGGTTAGATACGACTCTATAATTCCGATGTCGTACATTTTCTTGTATAGTCTTAGACCGATGAATAACATTTTTAATGTAAACAAAGAACGCAGTAGTAGCTACAGTTTTATTATTGCGGGAAATACCCAGAACGCTTGTATAAAATTTAGAGCCGTCCGTGAAGCGATTATATCATTCAGTTTCTTTTTTTCTAATTAACTCTTTACCTAAACAACACGGTAAAATAATTCAGGGTCAAACGTGACGGAGGCTGCATGATGATGATAATGACTTCATTTTCGTAATATTTGTCCGATGTCCATTATTGGAATGGAAAACCGTCAAATAGATCTGCGTTTTCTACCTCAATTTTAATGTTCTAGTGATTTAGGCTAGATTATTGCAGAACAAGCCGTACTCGCCCTCTTCGCTGGGCATTTTAAAATTAACATTATTATTTATTGTCATTATTATTAGGGAGTTTAACACTCATATAAATATAAGCCTATCCATTAAGTACATGTATTTTCTACATGGATACCAAGTTTCAAATCAATCGGAGGCACGGTTCAGTAGTTATAACGGAACATCCGAAAAAACCACTGTAGATTTATATATTAGTTTAAATTAGATCTATGTATATGTCTAATTTTAAATCCACTAGAATATTCAGAGTTATGAAATTCTAGTCCATTTATGTATTAACTAGTTCTTAATCGCTCGCCGCTGACTATCAATCAGTGGCGGGCTATCCGAAGCCCTGAACGCTTCACCTTCCCCCCTTTGCCATTTCATGAGTTCTGTCTCATGCGAGGTTTGGATGCTGGTTGTTGAGCGACAGGAGGTTTTAGTCGGTTCAACTCCAACATGCCCCGCCCTCCATCCCCAGTGGAGGGTGGAAGTCCGGTGATTCCATCCTGACATAAAAAAATAAAAAATAAATTGAACAACCGTACTGAAAATACGAACGCAATGCTATAAAGCAATGGTCTATTTTACCGTGAAGCGTGTAGCAAAATTTTAATGATTTATTTTACATATTATTATACATATTATTATTTTACATATTATTATACATATTATGACCATAATGATGCTCTCAGTACGCTATTCTGACATAACAAAATCAAAAAGGTAATTCAAAGAGTAACAATGTAAAGGTCACCTTGTCCTTGCAATCCCAAGTAAAATTAGATTAGATGCGTAATAGGAGAATAAATAAAAGATTTGTTTATTGAACAATCGTGTAATCAAATTATGTAATTAAATCCTATTTTTTGTTCCTTGCATTTAAATCGCACTGCAAAATAAATAAATAAAATATTATTACGTGAATTTGCAGGGTTTTAATAATACCGCGCGTCATCAAAGCTAAGCTTTTGTATTTTCATTTTTAAATCATTGAACACGCGATTTCATGATAACCAATTTAGAAAAAGTTAATTCGTCTCGTAACGTAGAAAAACACACACAGAAGGTAAAAACTGTTCACGATGGACTTCCACGGTGAAGGAATAACATCCTGTAATAAAAATCAAACCCGCAAAATTATAATTTGCGTAATTACTCGTGGTAGGACCTCTTCTGAGTCCGCACGGGTAGGTACCACCGCCCTGCTTATTTCTGCCGTGAAACAGTAATGCGTTTCGATTTGAGCTGTGGGCTGTGAGCTCGTCCACCGCACTAAGCAATAAAAAATTTTTCAAAAAAAAATATCTACGTTCTATAAAAATTATATTAATAGAATACACATTTTAACGTTATAATATTTTCAAATACAAGGAAACAAGTATAAGCCTCGAAACACTGATAAATGGCACTGAAAGCAAACACGCAATCGATATAACGCAATTCTCCGTCGACGGACCCAGCAGCAGCATTTCATTGAAACGGTCAATATGATCTTACCAAACATTTCATAATACGGTGTTTTAAGTAACTACAAACACGGGCAGGCGGCTTTGAACTTGACCCTTGGGTTTCGCAAGCGCCGCCCCACTGCTGCAATTCGGAACGCAGCCATTTAATCTTGCAAACAGCGCGCTGACGAGTGCACGTTTCTGTACTTAACACACGAACATGTTCCCGAATCCGTTCGACAGAAAACATTCGACGATCCGACAGATGTTGGATAGGATTTTCAAAGAATCGAAAATGAGCGTTGGCAGAAAGAACGGACTGTCAAGAAAGGGCAGCAACACATCGTCCTGTTCGAACGCCTCGACAATCTCGGACAATAGGAAAGTGTTCGGATTCGTTCGCAGTTAAAGTCCGTTCTAAGTGTTTAATTTAACTGTCTCGTTTTGTGCAACAAACCCGTTCACAGTCTGCTAGTCATCGTTTGTGTTTCGCCATTTATTGTTACGGTATGTATGTATTCATTTACTAAGCCATAAGTACCGTTGTTGCATTATAAGCGGTGGGCGGCGGCTTGGCTCTGCCCCTGGCATTGCTGTCCATGAGCGACGGTAACCACTTACCATCAGGTTTTTTTTTTTTATTGCTTAGATGGGTGGACGAGCTCACAGCCCACCTGATGTTAAGTGGTTACTGGAGCCCATAGACACCTACAACGTAAATGCGCCACCCACCTTGAGATATAAGTTGTAAGGTCTCAGTATAGTTACAACGGCTGCCCCACCCTTCAAACCGAAACGCATTACTGCTTCACGGCAGAAATAGGCAATAGGTGGGCCGTATGCTCGTCTGTCTGCTCGGCCATTAATATAAAAAAAAACATTGGTCGTGCATAATATGCAATACTTACTGAATACTAGATACATTAAATATGTAGTAGTATTACATATACGTGTACATAACCAGAGAATCGCTCGCCCGATTTGGTGTTAAGAAGTTAACGACTTGTGGATTGGCCGCATAATATGGCTTGTGAGCTCATTCTTTTTTTCATAGCGTAGCTAGCGAGCTCCTTAAGTTTAGCAGTTGCCTAAGCGTATAAGCATCGCCGCATTCAATTCTCGAAAACCTACGGCTTTTATTTTATGGTCCTCGGAAAGAGCTCGCGGCTTTCCTGATGTTAAGCGGTTGCAAGAACCCGCATTGTGAACCAACATCCGATGATTCAAACTGGAACGCTTTATTGGGCGAAATAGATACTTACAAACTACAGATGCACCCTCTCAACAGTCCCGAAATCAATACCGACATTTAGTCATGGCCGATAGTTTACTTAGATTAACACATTTACAGTTTGTCTTTATTCATATTTGTCTAAAGTGTAGTCTTGGTGACATCTGTGATTATAGAAGTATCTTAGTCTTTGAAAATAGTGTACAAGCTTATAATTTCAAATGATTAATAATTATAGGTAGTCGAATTTCGACTACTGGGAGACTACTAGTTCAATTTAAATCGCGATCATCAGCCTACAAGAGCATTGAAAAAGGAGTCGCTCTGATTTAAAGATATTCACTTGAAGTCTGTTATTAATCGAAATAGTAAATATTTCGATCTTCGCGATTGTTACTTGACCAAATAACATCACTACTAGAGGTCCCGCAGTAGTCAAAATTCGACTATAATTAATTGGAATTGTAAGTTTGTACACTATTATGATTGTATTTTTAAACGGTTTTATATACTTCTATAATCACAAATTTCGCCAAGACTACGCTATAAAAAATATTAACAAAGACAAACAATATTTAATCTCAATTTGACAACAGACGTCAAGAACAATAGTTTGACAATAAATAGTATGCATGCGTGTGTGCGTCAAATACATGGTATGTAGTGTGTGTAATGTTTTCTTTATTGATTTAATGTATCTTTTATGCATTATTTTAAAAAAATATTAGCATTGTGCACTTCTTCTCTATATTCTCTATAAGTGTGGAAAATTTCATACTCCTCCGTCCGCGCAATTTTCGTAAAAAGGGATACAAAGTTTTTGCTTCACGTATTAATATATTAGATACTACTGCATGAGACACTTTTATTTGTCGAAATATATATATTACTACGTTGTCCGATTTAATCGCGATTATAGAAGGTTTATTTTGATGATATTTTGATGAAATTGTATATTTACGAATGTTTTATCGTAACATATTTATAAGGATTATTTAAAAAAATGCAATGAATTTTGTTATTAGATAACAGTACCTACACAAAGAAAAAAAACCGGTTAATTTTAATTTCAAAATAAACTTTGTTATTCATTTTGAGAGTGACTTAACTATGTTTCATACGAGTGATAATTATAGTAGTACATGTTTAATATCACAAACCAATGTGATTAAAATAATATATTTTGCTCTACATAGACTGTTTATATAATAAATAAATAAATAGGTTAAAATAAAATTCAAACAAAAAAAAACGATTATTTTTCTGGAACTTTTTATCTCAAAAAGAAGTTCTTTAACATTTAATAAATAGTTGACAGCCATGAGCTATTACAATACTTTATATAATGAATTCATAAGCGTATTGTTAAATTGAATTCGATCACAGACTATTTTATAAAATAAAACAGATAATGTGCCTAAATAATAATATTAGCTATTATTTTCAAGGACAAAAGAAAGAAAGACAGAGAAAAACAGTTTGCCATTCATTGTTAGTTTTTAAAAATTGTTTTGTTTGTTTTTTTAAAGTTGCCATTAATTAAAAAAGAATGACATTAAGCAACATTTTGTAATGTCTTTGAAATATTTTCATTTAACGATTTTCTTAATACATGTAATGTCAATAAACTTTGTTAACGTTTTTTAAGTTGTGTACTATACTACTAAAATACTACTTGGCTATTTTTCGGAACATTTTTTTTTATTACTTCGATGTGTGGACGAGCTCATAGCCTGCCTAGTGGTAAGTGGTTACCGGAGCACATATACGACAGTGTAAATGTGCCACCCACCTTGAGACATGAGTTGTAAGGTCTCACTTTTAACAGTGCCTGCCCCGCCCTTCAAACCGAAACGCATTGCTGCTTCACAGCGGAAATAGGCAGGGCGGTGGTACCTACCCGTGCGGACTCAAGAGGTTCTATCACCAGTAATTACGCAAATTATAATTTTGCGGGTTTGATTTTTATTACACGATGTTATTCCTTCACCGTGGAAGTAAATCGTGAACATTTGTTAAATACGTATTTCATTATAAAAAATTGTACCCGCCTGTGGTATTCGAACACCGGTGCATACGCTAAATACGAATGCACCGGACGTCTTATCTTTTAGGCAACGACGACTTCATTTTTAAAAGCATTCTCTTTTGTGCAAATAAGGCTAGTTTTGCTGAAACTTTAAATTTTGCAAGACACGTTGGCCGTCCGCTGAGGACCAGTTATTTCTAATACAACCAAACGACCTTGCAACAAATTATAAAACACATTAACACACCGAGAGGGCCCTTACATAACGGCTTGCGCGGGGCATCTAAATATAGTCCGTTTTCAACAGACTGTGTGTATTCGTTGATGGATTACAATACGATCGATTACGACGATTTTTACTGGTGGTAGGACCTCTTGGGAGTCCGCACGGGTATGTACCACCACCCTGCCCATTTCTGCCGTGAAGCAGTAATACGTTTCGGTTTGAAGGGTGGAGCAGCCGTTGTAACTATACTGAGACCTTAGAACTTATGTCTCAAGGTGGGTGGCGCATTTACGTCGTAGATGTCTATGGGTTCCAGTAACCCCTTCACACTAGGTGGGCTGTGAGTTCGTCCACCCATCTAGGCAATAAAAAAAAATACAATTATGAAATATAAGATTAGAAAAAAAATTAAGAAAGGAATATGAAATGGAAAATTTTTGAGTAAATAATTTATGTATCTCCTTCACTTATCACGACACCCGTCTACATCCTTAACATACATAAATGCAGATGTGTGATTCAGAAAAAGACTTCTAAAACTAGTAATTCTAAAAATACGTTAAAATTTTACGACCATCATTTAGCTTTTGAAAAAGAAACTATAAAGCAAAAACACGTCTCGATAATTTTAAGGCACAGACGTCACTGAAAAAAAAAAAACGAAACGAAAATTATTTTTTTACAGATTTTAAATTATATTACAGAAACGTGCTAAAAACGGCAACAATATATTTAGTGTTAGTTTAAAATAAAACCTAAAAGAAATAATAAAGGTTGCCGAATTTGCATTAAGACACATACACATTAGAATATAATTATTCTCGATAATTAAATAATTATTATGGATATTATGGGGTAGTGGAATAATGTATAGGGATTTCTTTTTTTGTAAAACAATAGGTTTTATTTAAAAAAAAGAGATATAGGTATTGGTTTTAGCGATATTCTTTTTAAAAAAAACCCCAACTTAAATCAATTTATCATCATCATTTGAGGGATATAAAAATAATCAAGATTTAAGTGACATTCTTGCAAATCCATGGACAAGCTGAAGCTTTTCAATTAAACGTTGTTACATAATTTTAATGTTACATCAATGAACACAATTTTAAATTTTAGAATATCTTGAAAAACAAACAATACAGTGTATAGTGCGTATAGCAGCTTAAGAGTGACTATGTTCCACACCTTACATCGTTGTGCCAAAAATTTAAGATTAATAACAACAATTAATAATAACAACAATAACAACAATTTATATGGTATAATTGGATGTGAGACACTACTACTAGACTTTTTTTTATCTTTGTCCATTACCTCCACACGAACGAAATTATATTTCGAGAACGTAAACTGTTCTGGAAACTTCGATGCAACCGGTGCCGGCGTGCGTTGGCCGCGGTACCTTTCGTAATGCTGTGCTTTCTGGCAACTTCATACTCTACGTATCCTAAGTAACGTTACGTCAATGATAGAGACCTTGAGATTTAAAAAAACTTGTTGAGTAATTATTTAACGCAGACTTAAATTTTAAGTTTTAAATTGTTCGAATTTCAACGACTTTCTTATAAAATCTAAACCCCAATCAGATTTATTATCTATACTTCTATACTTATATACTTAAATATTATAAAGAGGAAAGATTCGTTTTTTTGTTTGTATTGAATAGGCTCCGAAACTACTGGACCGATTTGAAAAATTCTTTCACTATTTGGAAGCTACACTATTCCCGAGTGACATAGACTATAATTTTTTTTTTTTTAATTACGAATCCTTACTAAAACTCTAATAATGTAACCCAAGGTGTAAAAAAAATACCTAAAATATTCTTTACATCGCGTGCCCTGCGAAAACTATTGATGATAGAATAAAATAATGTACTAAGACTTTGTAGAGCACATTATTATTTACAAAAAGTTTTCGGACAGCATATGTCTAACTATTATAGTTATGCCGCAATAAGTGTTCTTTTATTAAAAAAAATAAAACACTGTCAAATATCGTTGAAATTTTTGTTAAAGACCCGAGCGGAGCCGGAGCGGGCAGCTAGTCATAAATAAATACACGTAAAAAAAAGGTATTTTTCATGAAGATAGTCATAAAAATCATTTACGATTCATAATTTTAATTAGACTATGGCCCTGGGATTGCCAATGTCCAAAGTCACGGCGATCTCTAACCATCAAGTCGTATTCTCTTAATAAAAAAAATCAACCTGTCTAAATCTTAATATGTCTGCACAGTTATTTTTAAAGGCCATCATTACGTTGACCTATGATGAAATCACAGATAAACAATTCGAAGTCGTCGTGGCCTGGAGGATAAGACGTTCGGTCCATTCGTATACAGCGATGCATCCTACGAAGATGCACCGGTGTTCGAATCCCGCATGCAAATAAAAATTATTCTTATACAATATGTATTTAACAAATGTTCACGATTGACTTTCACGATGCAGGAATAACATCGTGTAATCAAACCCGCCAAAGCATAATCTGCGAAGTTACTGGTGGTAGGACGTCTTGTGAGTCCGCACGGATAGGTACCACCGCCCGACCAATTTCTGCCGTTGTAACTATGCTGAGACATTAGACCTCATATCTCAAGGTGGGTGGCGGCATTTACGTTAAACTTACTACCTTTAAGAGAGAAATAAATAAATGATTATTATATATATTGTAGACGCGAGATAAGCAAACTATGAAAATATTTGAAATTTGGTCGTTGCAAATGAAGGACACAGACTGCGGGAAGAAACGATAAGAAGTGGCAGTTCTGCGTTAAAGGAAGGATGCACAATACCTTTATGTAGTCCTTACTGCAGACTCGTACCACTTCGCGATGAGAAACACCAACGATTTCACTTATTTACGTATTTAACATAACAAAGACACGAAGCGCGCGCGCGGTTGTTCAGCCATATTTTTTCGTCTCGATGTCACCACACGATCTCGCTCGCACGCGTCCGTAGGTAAAGTGCCGGAGAGGGATGGGACAGGATTTGCAAAACCAAATTAAAAATGTTGCTATTTTTCGAAACCTAAAACTAACTAAGTTTTAAACCAGCGCAACCATTCCCCCGGGCTTGAAGGGACGCCTTCAAAGTATTATCTAAACTAAAAAACTAAAAAGTGTATTATCTAACAAACGAATAACAATAAATTCAAATAAGTACGCTACGTTTATCTACTACTACGCTATGTTCCTACAAGAATTAAGAATCTATACTATATCTATATACAACTAACCTAAATAATATGAAAAATCTAAATGAGCTACTGGTTGGGTAGTGGGCAGAGTCGCACCACGGGACGCAAATACGATCCGATCGCTGTCTTAACCCGTGCAATGCGTGTAACTCCCGTAGAGTCCGGAAACACTTCTTCCACGACACCCAAAGGCCAGTGTAGAGGAGGCGAATTATCGTTAATCAGAATCACCACCGAGCCGACGACGACTGGATCGACCGGCGTGTTCCATTTGCGGCGTGATTGCAACGTATGAAGGTATTCCCGTCTCCAGCGCTTCCAAAACGATTGAACTAACTTGTCTAGCAAATCGTGTCTAGCAAGAGTAGTTAAATTTTCATCGATTTCTTCCGCAGGCAAGCATTTCAAAGGCGTGAGATTCAAAAAATGCGCAGGAGTTAAGGCAAGCGGTTCTGAAGGATCACTAGAGAGTGTTCTACATAAAGGTCGTGTATTCATTACCGATTCGATCTGAGTGAGAACAGTACATAGCTCTTCAAATGAAAGAATTGTATCACCTATAACGCGATATAGATGAGACTTTAAGCTTTTGATATTAGACTCCCAATTCCCGCCAAAATGGCTAGCTGTCGGTATATTTAGGGACCATTCAATGCGATTTTCAGCTAAGACGTGACCAAACTCTGTATTATGATACTTTGAACAAAGAAATTCATGAAGTTCTGAAAGCTTGCGTTTAGCACCTATATAATTCGTTCCATTGTCCGAATAAATTCTACCCACCGGGCCTCGTCTAGATAGGAACCGCTTGAAGGCTCCCATGAAACTAGCTGTGCTTAAATCACCAGCCAGTTCTATATGTACTGCGCGCGTAGTCATGCAAACAAATAAACACACGTAAGCTTTGGTAGAACGAATACCTCGCCCACGTGTTATGGTAACCTTGAAAGGGCCAGCATAATCTGTACCCGTGTGAATGAAGGGTTTAGCGGATTGAACGACACGACAAGAACGATGATCCGCCATTTCAGGGAATGTTGGCTTAGGACGAAGTCGAAAGCAAGGCATGCATTTGTGTATCCTATTCCTAATTAAATTACGAGCAGAAAGTATCCAATACTTCTGACGTAAGAGCGCCATCAGCAGGTCAGGACCGGCGTGACAATTTAATTTATGATGATATTCGACAAGTAAATTCAAGATCGGATCTTTTCTCGGAAGCAAAATGGGATATTTCTCGTCGTAGCTCAAGTCAGAGTTTCTTAAACGTCCCCCTACTCTAATTACTCCATCTTTAAGAAATGGTTTTAAGTGTCGAAATGCAGGGCTACAAACTTGACCTTCCTCGAGCTTCGCGATCTCAGCGCGAAAATAAAACCGTTGAAGTTCACGAAGAATTAATAACTCAGCGAACTCATAATCCGATGCTGACATGCGATATCTGTGAGGTAACAATTTTACAAATCGACAAACGAAAACTACACTGCGCAATAGTTTAGACCAAGATGAGATACGATCTCCTAGTGATAATATAGGAGATTTTTCATTTAAAGTAGCGGCGAGAAAAGTCTGTTTCCTTTCTTCCGGCGCCTCAGGCTCTACGGAAGGATTAAAAGGAACAGCAGGCCACTGCGCGACATCCAAATGTGCCCAAGGGGGGCCACTATAAACTTGTAATGGTTGTTGAGGAGAAAAACGATATAGAATGCGTTGAAAACGCCTGTCAGAATCTCTGACTCCAATACTCTGAAACATCTGACGAATGTCAGCGGAAAGGGCAACCGGAAACAAACGAAAATTAATAATAATATTAAATAAATTTCCTTGGAAATTTTGTCCACGATATAACAGATCATTGAGCGAAACATTAGTAGTAGTCTTACAACTACCATCGAGTACGACTCTTAATTTGGTTGTGACCTTATCTTGTCTGATTACACCATGATGCGGAATAAAACAAGAAATATCTGAACTGTCACAATCTACAGCTGAGAGATAGTTCTTCTCTAAATATTCGAGAATGATGTTGTCGTACGCTAATTTTAGCTGCGGAGAAGCTTGCATCTTTCTTTCTAAGCAGTAAAATCGACTTTCACTTGCTTGACGCGAATTACCGAGAGTGTTAACATCACCTTTAAAGGGCAAAGCCACCACGTATCGTCCGTCACTATCTCGTGTGGTAGTACTGGTATAAAACTCCTCAGACATTTTGTCCTCGGGGCTGAGTACAGACGGCACGTCTACCTCCTCTAATTCCCAAAACTTCCGAATTGTGGAGTCTAACGGGTCTCCGGTACAGCAATATGAAAGGCTCTCGTTGCTAGCTACACGAACGGGAGCGTCACCAACAATAACATAACCGAGGATAGTCTCTAACGCGATCGGCGAGGCATGCGAAGGCCGTCCTTGAACCTTGTTCGATAAGAGCAGATGCGGGAAAATCGAAGCTCCAATCAACAGTTGGATCGGGCCTGGGTTAAAGTAAGTATCGTCTGCCAATGCTATGTCTTCGAAATTCGATAAAAGAGAGGCATCAACTGTGGTAGTCGGTAAACGTTCAGTAATTTTATCTACTACTAACGACTCCATAGTATAATTTACGTTACGATCGAAACGAGAATAAAATTTTATTTCTACAGAACCTTCAATTGTTTTGCTAGAACCTCCTATTCCCTTTACTACGGAACAAGCAGGTCTATTATTTATGTTCAAACCCAATCGTCGACAACAATCACGAGTGACAAAATTGCTTTGAGACGCGCCATCCAACAACGCGCGTACACAATGCTCCCTACCACGTGAATCAATAATAACTACACGTGCGGTCGCAATTAGTACCGTAGTAGGACTGCGTAAGATGCGGTTATAACCTTTCGATAAAGTGCACAGCGTTACGTCATCCGTGCTGACGCGAGCTGGAGCAATGCCCATATCATTTAAGCCTACCGAAGAAGGCATGGAGGGCCGTGCGACAGCCGATGCTCGTGTACCTGGTGACTGCGTGCGTCTAGCATTCGAATGCGCTTTACTCGCGACGGGTTCAATTCCGAAACATAATAAAGTGTGATGCTTAGAATTACATTTTTTACATAAAGAGGACGACCTACACGCGGAAACACGATGACCGCTACTTAAACAATTTATACATAAATTGTTCGATTTGACGAATTGAAACCGCGCATTCGGTTTATAACTATTAAAAACCCTACATTTATAAATGTGATCATGTTTGTCACGACACAGACTACATACCGTTGACTCAGAACTAGATGTATAAGCCTGTGTAGATGATAACTTAGAGTCAAACTGCCCTTTGTTGGCAGCCTTGGGAACTGATGACGTGCGCTCTAATACTTTTATGTGATCACGAACAAAAGACACTAGATCTACAAACAATGGTATTTCGCATCCCTTATTATTTAAGCGCTGATAGGATTCAAACGCACGGGCAGTGTCTGTGTCTAATTTTTTAAGCGCAACATGCAAAAACGTAAAATCCGATAGGTCATTGACCTTCAAGTTTTTTAAAGCGGCTACCGACGATGCGAACTTGTCCAAAAATAATTCTAAATTACTAGGCTTTGCAGAAGAGATAGGTTTAAATTCAAATAATTGATCTAAATACGCAGTAGCAGATAGACGTTTATCTTCGTATTTGCTATTTAATAAATCAAAAATTAACGAATAGTTTTCGGCGCTTGGAGTAATTCCCGCGCATATGGAACGAGCCCTGCCGGTTAATTTGCCTATCAAATAATAAAGTTTCTCAGAGTCCGTTAACGATGTATTATTATGTACGACATTCCGAAAGCTAGAGATAAACAAAGGCCAGTTTTTTATATCGCCATTGAATTCGGGAATTTCTATTGGGGGTAGTTTTGGAATCCTATGTTGACCAGCCAGCGTAACGTGATCCCCCGTTTGCGATTGTAACCTTTTGGCAGCTCGTTTCACGCAGCCTAAGAGATCTTCAAACGCCGTAAGAGGTTGATAATTAACTAAATAATCGGGATTAGCCTTTAACTCCAACAAGATTATTTTATCGAGCACACCTTCAAAATCTTCACGCAATGAATCTACTGTTTCAAAGTCGCACAAAAAAGCGTCAGCGTTGAATGACTTTGAATCCATATCTCTAACTTGGCTAGAAATGCTTTGCATGCGGGAGAATATCCTATCTCTTTTGGCATATAACATCTTTTAATTAGTATCTGAAGGTGCCATTTTAAGATAAACGTAAATAAATATTTCAAATTAACAAACTAACGATATTCGAAGCGGCGGGAAAGGTAAACACCTACCTACGAGTACAAATTTATGCGAATAGTACAAATGTTAATAAATATTTTATAGTAAAAAACTAAAGATAATATTCGAAGCGGCGGGTGTTTATTAGCACACAGGAATACGCTACTACCCGTCGCCTGGCGTTTCCTATCTATCGCCTTTTACGATATCCCAGGAAGAGGCGGGAGTGGTGCTATTCTACGTAAGGTACCCGACACCACACGGGGAACCTACACTGAATACCTAAAACTAATGTATGCGGCCGGCTCGAGGCGTACGCTCGACCGGTGATCTAAACAAAGAAACTACTGTTTGCAATAACCGATATAATTATGAAACCAGAACGCGGGTTTTCTATCTAGGTACCTAATTTGATATTGTAAATAAGTGAATTTTAAGAAATAATGTGAACGAAAACGATATTAAAGACGAAATCAGGAAAAGCGATATTTTTTCGAAGTACCTACTTGGTACGCGGTTCTAATTATATTAGGTAAATTAGGTAAACCTAGGCAATGGTTGGCGCTGTTTTAACACGAATCCGGCTCGTTTGGACCAAAAAATGTAGACGCGAGATAAGCAAACTATGAAAATATTTGAAATTTGGTCGTTGCAAATGAAGGACACAGACTGCGGGAAGAAACGATAAGAAGTGGCAGTTCTGCGTTAAAGGAAGGATGCACAATACCTTTATGTAGTCCTTACTGCAGACTCGTACCACTTCGCGATGAGAAACACCAACGATTTCACTTATTTACGTATTTAACATAACAAAGACACGAAGCGCGCGCGCGGTTGTTCAGCCATATTTTTTCGTCTCGATGTCACCACACGATCTCGCTCGCACGCGTCCGTAGGTAAAGTGCCGGAGAGGGATGGGACAGGATTTGCAAAACCAAATTAAAAATGTTGCTATTTTTCGAAACCTAAAACTAACTAAGTTTTAAACCAGCGCAACCATATATTATATTGTATATGTCTCACAGATGTCTATGGGCTCCGGTAACCACTTAACACCAGGTGGGCCGTGAGCTCGTCCACACATCTAAGCAATAAGAAATAAAAATCAAACTATTCCGATTTGAATATCCATGATATACTTTCTCGACATTCAACTATACTATGCGTATCAATTGCTTAAGTTAGATCATGTGAGCCCGCAATGGTATTATTAATGCCAATGTTTTTTTCTGCAGCCAGTAAGATTTCCCATCTTAAAAGGCGAGACAGCCTTACACAATAGAATTTAAATTTCGATCGTCTTCAGATAGACAGCGCTATTCATGTTGTGACCGCATGCTAAGTCGTGTGAGCCCGCAATGGTACTGATCTCAATGTTTTTTCTGCGGCCAGTAAGATTTTCCGTCTTAAAGGGCGTGACACTTTTATACAATAGAATTTAAATTGCGATCAGATAGACAGCGCTATTCATTCAAACCTATTGCATTCAAAAGATGTTTCCCTAACCTCTTGTGTTGAACGCTTCTATTTCTAAAGTTTTATTATTGAACTAAGCGACGAAGTTAAATGTAATGAGGTATTACATTCAAATATCACGATTTCCTTACGAAATACCTCGTTAATCGAGTTCCCTTGGCATAAAATTTGTACAATTTTACACGCGAAACAAAGTTTTAGCACGCAATTCTTTAGGCTACAAAATTAAATATACTAGTTTGTTCTCGAAAAGTCACATGTAGTATTTCGATGAATTTTGAAGGTAGAAGGGTTAAATTTGAATCCTACTAATATTATAAACGCGAATGTTTGTAAGAAAGTATGGATGTACGTTTGTTACTCTTTCATGCAAAAAGTACTACTAAATATGGATTTTGATGAAACTTTACATTAAGCAATTTAAGCTTATTTGTGAAAATCAATTGAGGTTTTAAATTAATGTTCCATTTACTTAGTGTTTTATTTAAATTACCGCGATATTCAATGCAACTTTTGTAATAAATTAGATTTAAAAAACACACGCACCATAGATAGATTAGTTGATATATTTTTTATACTTCTTTAGATTTTTTTTCCTACCTATTCGCTGGTAGCCCTTAGCCCTTTAGGGCTATTCCAACTACGCTAGGACGCACCTACCCGAGGTGAGCTTACGGGCTCAACCTGAGAGAATTTGCTAACACTAGCCCTAGCAAGAGCAGTGGTTCGCAGAGTCTATCACCGGATCGGAATCGCGACCCACTGAAACGATCCGACGAGAAACTCAGTGGGCTGTGTATATGGGTTAGTTAGCTCGTTGAACTTTTCGTTGTGGTCGAAGCTCGATGAGGACAGTGGCCGGTGCTTGAAAGACCTAAAAGCACCGAAAGTGAATCCGGGGGATCCGACAAAACATTTCGGGTGACGGCGGCTTTGCGTTGCCCCGTCGCGGTCGGATAAGATTAGACTAGACGATTAAAAGTTAGTAGGTACTTATTGTTGTTACAATAAAAAAATAGCATATTCATCTTTGCAATATTTGCAATATATATATATATATATATTTAAATTATTCGGTCTAAAGGCTGCGTGCATTTAAAAAGTAACCTCTTTTTTCAACAACAGACACTCTATGGTCAGAGTGATTTCCAAACCAGATACTTAATATAAAAAAAGACAATATAGCGCTGCGTTGGAATCGTATTGTCGTCCGTCTGTCACATTCCTACTTAGAAATAAATCTATAAAGATTGCAAACGAGATTGTGAAGAAAATGAGGCGAAGTGATTATTAGATATACAATATTAGATACAAACAATAATATATTTTTTGTTCCAGGTGTGCGACTTTACGACATGGACTGAAAATTTTTAAAATTAATTTTATAAGTAAGATAGCAATAAAATTTATAAGAAATATGATACATAATATAAATGTAGTATACAAATTATTATTATTTTTTTCTTGACAGAAAAGCTAGTAGTGCCACTGAATTTTATTTTAAATTTTAAATATACTCTTAAAATTAGGGTTACGTCTTTTTATTCATTTGTCCCTCTTATTAAAGTTAAAAATTAAGATTTATTACTTTACGCCTTAAGACAGGTTCAAGCTCATACAAAAACTATTAATTCATAACCATGTATATCTTAACATCAAACGCGAGTTAAAACTGAGGCGTAACCCTACCTTTTTTTTAAGAAAGAAGGATTACTGGTTGCCTGAAGGCTTTTCCAACTTCATCAGGGCAGGTTTACGAGCAAAGGCTCAGCCAAGAGGTGTGAGATTTGCTGACAGCTGTCCGAGCGTCTCCAAAAGAGACCTAACAACTCAAGAGTAGCTGCTTCGCGAATGAATATACTACCGGATCGGAATCGCGAGCCACTGAGGAGATCCGGCAAGAAACTCAGCGGGCTGATATATGGGTTAGGTTGCACGTCGCACTCTTTGCCGAGTTCAACGAGTACGGTTACCGGGACACCCTAGTCAGGGGGGTGCAACTCCCATACAAAGGAAAATAACATACAACTAGCGTCATCTTACTCCTGTGGCGACGTCATTTTTGTAACTTTTAGGCATTAATGATCTAATAAACTCACTAGATGGCAGATATGAGTTCTGACTCAATAAAAAATGTAGCGTACTTTGAAGCAGTGCTTCCACTTTTAGGGAATTCTCCCTTTTTTAGGGAAAAATAGCTGATATTTTGGATGATAAAGACAATTTAAAAAATACCAGGATTTAGGATATTTCGGGGTAAAAAGCAAAGCCTATACTAGTAACTGTTGTGAATTTTAAAATAAACGATAATTAAAGTAAAACAATGAACATTTTATTTTATGGAGAGAGAATGACATTAAGTCGAGTTGACAAGTAAAAGAATAAAACAGAGTTGTGTATAAAAACTATAAAGGTTTGATTCAACAGTAACCCTCTAGTAAAGTAAATCATAGATTAAGCCACTGCTTTTTCTTAGGGATTCCCCAGAATCCCAATAAGTATAATCCGCCAAATTTTTATTTACCTATTTTCGTTGATGTCACCAGAACTTACTTGTATTGTAATATACAGGTACTTCATGTACCATGAAAGATTATCATGGTAATTTCATTTACGAAAACCTTGTAATTGTCATTTCACTTTTGCTAGCAGTTCCTTCTTCAAAGACTGAGGTGGAAAGATTATTCAGTGTTCTCAAATTTAAAAACTGACAAAAGAAACAGGCTTTCTAATGAAACCCTGAACGGCTTGCTTCATAGAAAGTTCCCAACTTTGCCAGCAAACAATTGCTCAATTTTAGAACCGAACAGTGTTAGGTTGTGCAGCAAAAGAATATAAAAGCAATGCGTCGACTTCCTTGAAAATTCTAATCCTATAGATCTATGATCTTCTGGGGGCGTTTATATTATATATACCTACATTAAATAATATGCTGTGGTTTATTTTCTGTATTTTATTTACGCTTTCTATATGAGTCGTCTATTATCAAAGGTGGCAATCTGTGCATTTGGACAAAAAATTTTTATTGATATGTCAATACAGATTTATTTGAATATAATCGTCTCCTTCAAAGAATACGGTTCAAAATCTGCATTAAATAAAGGTTAATAGTTAACCTGTTATTTATCTAAGATGTCGTTCCGAAGAGTTTTGTGACTGCCAATGGAATATAAAGTCAATAATTCGTTTTTCTGATTTACCAATCATTGTCCAAAAGTCAGATTGCCGGCTTTGATAATAGTCGACTCATATAAAGGATTTATGAAAGTTGTCTAGGAAATTTTAGGGTAAATTCAAAAGAAACTAGGGTAAAATGTGTTAAAAAAAACGTAAGTGGAAACACTGCTTTGAAGTTTTCAAAATTCCAGGGCCGTAAAACAATCTCAAAAAAAAAAAAAAGTTTTCAAAATGTCGTAACGATTTAATTTTTTAAATCGTTTTTTTTTGGTCTTGGTGTGAGTTATTTTACGTTGTAGTATTAATTTAGAGCAACTTTTAGCTTTATGAGAATATTAGACGATTAGACATTGAGAAACTCTGTTTTGAATTCTCTTTAGACATAACTTGGCTCCAATACTTTTTTCTTCGTTAGCGTTTCGTAAGCCTGTGTAACTATTTTCATTTCTTACAGAATGTTTATTATTAAAAATCAGCATGCCTCGAAGATCGAAAATGAAATGCTATTTCGGATGCCTTGATAACGGTGAGTTGACACTATTTTCCCGGTATATTATTTGCTAACATAATTATTATTCATAATATAATTAAATGAATTAGCACCAACTAATGGTCCTTCCTATTTCTGCTGCCTAGCTATCATATATGTTAAGTTTTGATCAAAACAGTCGGTATTAAGTCTCGTACTATCACACACACACCTCAGATAATAAAATTGTCTCGAGTGGGTGGAAGTATTTATGTTTTGCAACTCAGCGTATTATATGCTTATTGTCAAGTGGGCCCGAACTAGTTTTTTGGAATGATCAATCAGTCATGCTTTCCTGTTTAAATAAAATACAGCACAATTGATCTCACATCCAAAGTTAGATGATGGCATTCACGTTTTGTTTCCTGGTGTTTGATAACTAAGTTACACCAAGTGGCCTGTGACCACGTTCATCCTTCTACCCAATATAAAATAATGTTTTTATTTTTGTAGACAAAGGTTTGATAATGACAAAATTTTATGGAAAAATTATAAGGAGCACTAAAATGTCTGAAACATGAAAATATTGATGCACTATATTTGAACCAGAACGTGTTATGTAATATATTAATTTGTAAGTAAGATTACATTAACACTAAATTTTTCATGGTCGTATTTTTTCAATATTTGTTACATACTTAAGATACTTTGTTTCTCCGTTTCAGAAGAGAAACTGATTCAGCAAGGAACGTGAACTCTCAAGGGATCTTAATTTTTTTTAAATATGTTTATAATTGATAAATTAATAATTGAAATAGTTCATAAGAACTAAATTGATGCCAATTTTGTTTTAAAATAGGTTGTTTAGTTCTTATAGTTATAGTATTACGTTTGAATAGTTGTAATTAGTAAGTTAGTAATATATGAAAATACTGATATAAATTTTTGTAAATAACCTTTTGTAAATTCTACGAGAAGATGATTTTAATTAATGATCAAAAGTCAACGGTCTTTAAAAGCATTATTTGCAATTATTTAGATTTACTGTGGAATATATTTGCTAAGTTGTGTTTTCTGTATGAGCAGATATAAATGAAAATGCCTAAACATGATTATGTTTCTTACATTTTCATTATGTGAAATCAATATGCTTGTGACTGAGTATATTAATAATTTATTAAAACTTAAGTGATAGACAGCAACCCCTATGGCACTGCTGAAGTTTATAAGCACTGGTGACCACTTATCACGGGCCGGGTTGCGTGCTCGTCTGCTGTTGAGTGCAATAAAAATTTTCGAAACCCTTTCTATTATTTAGATGTAATATTAGTGTACATTTAATTTGGATTAAAAGATAAATTTACATTTTATGTTTGCATGTGTATGTTTATAATTCATTTGCATGTAACGAACACCAGTTTCTTTTTTAACAAAATGTAAACTAATGGTTTGTAATGAATGTAATTAACTTTAAGATGATTTTCTTTCAATCTGCTGTTTGTTTCATCTAGTATTACCAAAGCTAAAGCATCAGAAACGTCAGAATAGAAATAATTTAGATAGGGAATAAAAGTATAACTAATGTAATCATGTCTAAGATTACTATAAGCGTCATTAAGTACAAACTATCAATATTTAAGAGTACTTTAAATCATCATTACATTTTTTAAACATTTTTTGTTTTTCAAATCATGTAATAAAACGTTTGTGCAGAACAAAATGTCACATGTTATGAACATGATTGTGGGTTAATCGTTTCTTAAATTTCTAAATGTTTATAAGAATGCTAAGAATAATTTAGTATTCACTTTAGTGTGTGTATTATCTCTACAATGCTAGTATAAATGACAATTATTGTATGACGAAGCATAGGTAGTGTTTATAGATGTAATATTTTCATACAAGGTCATGATCTGTCACGATCAACTTTAAGCAAGAACTGCTATAGTTAAGAAACAAATTTATTAAATTTAATTCAAATTGTCTACTATGTTTGTAATGGAAAGCTGACATGTTTATATTTCGCACAAATGACTTAAGTGACATTGAATGATTTGATTATCTAGACTTAATTAACTTTTAGATAACTTTCGATTTAATGTTAATAAGTACTCTAGTAGGATTAATCTAGAGGAGTTATTGTTATTCGAAATTTTATACAATTGTACGTTCATACTATCTTTTAACAGTAAATTGTTTGTAATATAGGGAAATTAAATAGCTTACAGAGAATTACAGCTTTTTATTTAAAAAAACTGTTTTCTCTCTGTATGAAAAGGTCTTATCGATTAGAATGCTGAACACAATCAAACGTTCTTTAATATTTCATAAGTACTACCGGGAATTTCAGCGATTCTAAACGATAAGATTTTTTCATAAAGAGAGTTAATTATAAAAAATATTAAAATTACTAAAAAAGCCACCTGGTGGGGGGTAGGGAGACTAATAATCGACAGCAGCGACGCCTGCTGTCCTGGGCTCTAACTAAAGCAAAAATAAAAATGAGAGTTGCGCATCTATCTCAAGTATATTAAGTGTATAATCTATGACCCTAGTTAATAAATCCGCGACGTCTGGAGAATGCGTATTATTGCGTATGATCGATTGCCCATTGTGTGCTTCAGAGGCTGCAAACAAGAATCAATGTACTTGCATCAGTACTGCCTTAAACTTAGACCGTGAATTTTAAAAATTCGAGTTTCTTCTCAATTAAGCGAGTATTAGATTTCTTTGTAGAGCTATTCTAATAACCATTCGAAGGATTCCATTAATTTCTAAAACGTCTTATAATAATATTCCACGAAAGGCATTATTGTCGTTTAAAAAATTAGATCAAGTCAGTTAAATAACTGATCAAGGAATCTTTAAGCTTTCAATTATCGAGTCGCCATATGCAAATTGTTATGAGAACAAAATTCAACACAATGTCAATGTCAATGCAGACGACGAGAATTAAATTCTCTGAAAGCTGTCAAGGTTCGTAATTTATTCGCTCAAGTATAATACGACGGTCGTGATATGATTATTAAACCAAAATATGTGAACTGCTGAAATTCCAATGCATAATTCATGCAGTTTCCTCAAATATTTTTTTGCCCATAAATAAAATGTTTTGTTAAATGTTACATTCTATTTATGTTTCTTAAATGAACTACTCCACATTAATTCATTGAGAATTTCTACAGTTTTTTTTAAATACCCACAGAATATGTTACTATTATCAGTTATGTATAATATCACTATAGAATAATACCTTAACAGCCGGACTATCTCGATAGTTCGGAGTGGGCCCTGAGATTAGAGAGAAGGTGATAAGTAATTTGTATTTTACAACGTGGTGGATTTATAACATATTTTCGAATAAAGTACGCAGGGAGTGTTAGAAGAAAAATAAAAAGCGTTGACTCGTAAAAATATTTGCTAATTTTGATAAACTCACTGATGCTATATAGCTACTTAAGTGTATAATCTATGATAGCTACTACCAGATTTCACAGACAACATAACTATAAGGGCCCGCCTTTTTTCAATCGCATTATTCATTATATTATCTGTGCACAATAAATTAAACGTTTAGAAATACCTTATTTCCTAATCAATACAGAATGTTAATAATTAAATGATATATTAAGTATACGTCCAGCGAATTTATAAATAAAAATAAATACGATTAATCGTTTTACAGTGTTATTTAAAAAAAATCATTGAATTCGCAAATTCCACAGTAAAGCAAGCTGATTGTTTTTTTTTTCGGAACATTATTACTGCAATGTTGTTATCTGCTACAGATGCTCTAAGATTATATTATTAGTTTTAAGTCATACTAAGCTTTAATGTGGTCCATGTGTTCTTTCTGCTTGTCAAAGTAGGTATAAACTAAACACGAGAATTGTATCTACGTAAGAATCTTAATAATAATTTAGCGTTAGCCATATTGTATAACGATATAATAAATAATAAATATGTTAATACGTTTTTTATTTTGATTAAACAACGCAAAAACCTGCCTGCCAAAAACAAATGTGTTTGATTTGTTTTATTTATGGCTAAGATGGATACACGAACTCACAGTCCACCTGGTTTTAAGTGGTTACCGGAGCCCATAGACATCTACAACGTAAATGCCGCCACCTACCTTGAGATAATAGTTCTAAGGTCTCAAGTTTTTCAGTACACAGGCTGCTCCACCCTTCTAATCGAAACGCATTACTGCTTTACGGCAGAAAAAAAGCAGGGTAGTGGTATTTACCTGTGCGGGCTCACAAAATGCCCAGTCACCAGTTGATTTCATTTGAGATATCTTTATTAACGTAGTGGATGGAGTGCAGTGGACTATGGAATTCCTAAGAAGGTTCGGCGTGAAACCAAAGTGCTCTACAACCTTAAGGGACAAGGGCAGGCACTATACTCGTAGAACAGTCGTAGGAAGGTAGGAAAGTACAACATTGAGCGACGGCAAGCTACTGTGTGGACCAACGGCCTTGCGAAGGTAATTGCCGCTGAAATTTGCTTTTTTTTTATTTGCTTGCGGCGACGCAGTACCTGTTGTAGTAGTGAACCTTGAGACAGTCCTCATCCTATATTATAAACGTACACTTTTTTGGTGACGGTACCTTATAAAGATTAAGTTTTATATGCAGGATTTGTGATAATGCCCCGCCTGTTTCTGCCGCGGAGCAGTAAGTCGTTCTGGTTTGAAAGTTGAGGCAATGTATATGGTATAAGCCTACGGCCAAAAAACAATGATTAGTAGTCACTAAAGCCTTTTGTCAGATTGTTGGTCAGATCAGGTAACTGCGCTACTGCACTGGACTCTCTTTTGCGACCGCTCTGAGAGAAGCCGAAAACTCCACCTGGCCTGGTAAAACTGGAAAGGCCTCCGGGCCACCAGTAAATTCTCGAACATAAAAAAAGAAGCCGAAAACTGAAGGAAATGGAAATGGAATACAAAGAGCCACGAAGGGTTTTCAGGGACACGACCTTCAGCAATGAAGTACGCGACTAAGAAGAAAGCCTAGTAGCTACTGACACTCATAACTTTCAAAGTGTACAATTAGGCTCTTATTGAAACTGAAAATTTTCCAGCCTCAGCTGGAGGCGGAACGCTTTTCAGATTCCCGCAACTAAGAGTCGAGATGTTCCCTCGCTTAGAGCTATGTGGGACTCGATGGCTAAAGACGGTGAGCCCCTTGCGCTCTTGCCCAAAAGTCCGATCCACATCCAAGGACAGAACCCGGGCTAGATAAGGGGGGTTAAGGCGGTCAACAGAGCAACCAAACGCGCAGCTCACCCTAAGGGGTAAGGACGCCCAGCCGCCGCAGCCTTCGAGGTGAATCAAAGACTTTCAAACGCAGCTGTCTCGGTACAATAGCCCATTTCGACGTCCAAGTGGTGCGGCTGGTGTCTCGATAGCCCGTTAAGTCAGAACCAGTCGGATTGGGACGCAATACATTACTAACCGGTAGCCCACTCTTTTCAACGAGGGTTCATGAGACGCTCTACCTCTAAGCGGGCGCCATTCTATTTTATGTCTAGTATATGGTATCCATCTGACGATTTTATATTTATAAACTGTAGCTTTTATCAAGAACAAAACACGTTTCGGTATTATATTATAATCAATCGACTTTATCATTCTTTGTTTTCTGTACCTACTGTATTTTTATATTTTGCTCGACTGCTTAAACTTACGAGACGCACGTTCGACATATGGAATACAATGTAAAATATTAGTATGGTATTACTCGTAAAATTTTAGTATTTTGTTTACTCGGCAGTGATCGTTTTACAAGCACGTTACTAAGGCCACCTTGACGAGTGCAATTCACGAGAATACTTGTTGCTGTCATCCAATTTCCTGTGCAACTTTTTGTGTAACGGCCTCTGTAGCATTATGGGCACGACCATGGCCACTCATATTCAAGCGGACGCGTATAAAACTTTCCATTTCCGTATCAAAAACAGGAAGAAGTGTACTTAAACACCGATTTTTTTTATGCACATTCCATATTATGGGTCACGATTTGCCCATCTATGCTAATTCAAACGAGTTATATGTCAAATGTTATAAAACAATAAATTTTTAATACATATTTTATATATTCATACATCTTTCTAATTATAGATAATTCAATCATCAAAAAATCATTGTTATTTTAGAAATCGTTTTAAGCTATCGCGACCATCTTTATTACATACTTACAAAATCTTTATCTAGATTTATCCATCTAGATCATTATCTAGATTTCTTAGAAAATCAGGCTCGAATAATAAATAATTTGACAACTATTAACAATTAATTGGGCAACTATTATTAATGAAGACCGCTGAATTCTATTTACGTCACAAACATAGACAAATATGTCTGCCCGTTTTTTTCTTCTTCTGAGAATCAATTTAGTTACGGATATTGAGTGAAACTTTTAGGAAATCAGGAAAGGCGTTTCAAAGTGACGTTTAAAATTAACCATGTTCACCTTCAGCGTTTATTTCAACTGTGTCTTAAACATGATTAATATGATAATTACTCTTTATTTATCGTTATATCACGTGCTAGTGAAGTATGCAAATCATGAACACAAATCGAAATCATGGGTTTGTAAACAATACCTAAGTATTATATTATAGTAGTATATTACCACACATTTTTGTATGGCCGATCGTGTAAGGGTTGGCAACTACCCGATGATTTGCAGGCGAAATAAATTGTCCCTTAGAAATAAGGTGACACTCTACAAAACTTGCATGCGCCCCGTCATGACCTATGCAAGTGTAGTGTTCGCTCACGCGGCCCGCACTAACTTAAAATCACTCCAAGCTATTCAATCCCGTTTTTGCAGGATAGCCGTCGGAGCCCCGTGGTTCGTCAGGAACGTCGACCTCCATGACGACCTGGACTTAGAGTCAGCGGACAGAATGGAAAGCAGTCGACGTCGCTCTAAACACGTCATTTCTGATCCTTCCGATCCACTAACGGTGCTTTTAGGTACCTCGAGCACCGGTCACCGTTCTCGTCGAACCCGTCGCTCGACAAGCAAATTAACCCACAGACACAGCCCACAGAGTTTCTTGCCGGATCTTCTCAGTGAGTCGCGTTTCCGATTCAGTGGTAGATTCTGCGAAGCACGGCTCTTGCTAGGGTTCGTGTTAGCAACGTCGTAAGGTTTGAGCCTCGCAAGCTCACCTACTAGTTAAGGTTACGCTGAAATAGCCTCTCAAGGCTATCAGCCTAGGTAGGAAAAAAAAAGGTTGGCAATTCTAACATAATCACCCCGAGGATAGATCGATCCTCGGTTGCAGTCAGTATCTTTGTTAAAAATAACGAAATGTATTTGTAATCTGAGTGTACTTGTTCTTGTAACGTATGCGTTTCCGGCATACATAATGTAGATACTCCACTGGGGTCGTTGAATGTGGAGCATTTATTCATTAATTAACAGACGTACCCCGCGGCTTTGACCATATACAATTTGTAATTCAGACATAATGTAACACGTTGCATTTCCTCGGTATCGAGAGTTGTTTGTGTCACACTCTTGTTTATAAACTACCGGTCGATGTATAAATATGTTGGTAAAAAGAGCCTACTTAAATAAAAAGCCTTTTGATTTTGGCTTAGTTCCATACCATCCTATTTCACCAAAGTAATGGCCTATTAATCCTTCTCATGTGTATTCTGTCTCAATAGAGAATCAAATGCGATTTTTCAAGCGAAGTTGGGTTCCAGTTCGAACGACTACAAGTTATTCTGCCCAAGCGCTTAGGCTGGTAATCCTTCAAATACTTTCTGACCCAAATAAAAAGTCATTCACTCGCAGTAGGATTTCCTCGTCTGATTTTCCTACCCAACTCTCGCTCTAAATATTATATGAAGTGCTAATGGTAGGGCATGTAAGCTTGAATTAAAACTATTAATACTGGCCGTTTTATATTTATTGCCCTAGCCAGACGAGACAAACATACGACTCATCTGATAGTAATTATTAATTGGGGTAATTACGCTCATGAATGTCAGTAATGCCAGGGGCAGAGCCAAATCGCTAAGTACTCACCGTAAGACTCGTCTGAATTTCGTGCTAGGACCTCTTGTGACTCCGCACAGATAGGTACCACCACCCCGCCTAATTCTGCCGTGAAGCAGTAATGCGTTTCGGTTTGAAGGGCGGGGCAGCCGTTGTAACAATAGTGAGACCTTAGAACTTATATCTCAAGGTGGGTGGCGCATTTACGTTGTAGATGTGTATGGGCTCCAGTAACAACTTAACACCAGGTGGGCTGTGAGCTCGTTCACCAATATAAGCAATAAAAAAAATTGCCCTAATAATGCTCATTTAATTGACTTCGACTAAATTATTATATTAAATGATAATTTTACAAAAATACTACATTAAATGATATACATTACATAACTTATCTGATAATCTTTTTTGCTAAAATTTTGTATCATACTTATTTTGTTTCTATTATATTGTTATTTAAAATTCAGTTTCCACGAAGTGTTGACGGTATTATTCACACCTGCACAGCCTGGACCGCATGACGATGTTATCTAGAAGTAACAATTTATCATACTGGGTTTTTTAAATGTATACACATTTGTTATTAAACCTTGAAAATTTACTCGTAATTTATGATTTGCGGTAGGTATAATTTCGAATTCCACGAACATAGCTATCGAACCTACGTAATGTATGTCTTTACCACATACTACACAGGTAAGTATTATTGAACGATCAAACTAACTTTTCTCTGTTAATATCTAAATTAATTAGTTATTCAATTACATCCTACTAATTCTACTAATATTATAAACGCGAAAATATGTAATAATGTATGGATGTATATATTTCTTACTCTTTCACGCAAATACTCAATGGTGGATTTACACTAGGCGCAGTCGGTGCAAGTGTCCAGGTCGGCAAATTTTTTAGGGTGGCAAAATTTTGAAAGTAAAATATATTTTTTTAGTCTTATCAAGATTGCTCAATATAACTAATTAATTCTAATAATTAATTATTTTGTTTTTAATTGATATTTCAAGAAATTCAATTCATCCATTATTTGTGAATTAAAATTTTGGCACTTTTGGTAAAAATTAACAATCAAAATGATTTAATTAATTTATTTCTTTGGAGAATTAAAATAATAATCGATTTTTCTTTTTCTGTAATTAAAGAAAGTTAATTAGTTTTTTTATGTAATATAATAAAATTATGAGTCACCCTTAGTCAAATTTTATATTTGTTAGGAAAAAAACAAATATTTAATTTATTTCTGTTTTTGGAATATATAACATATTATGATAATGTTTCTGCAATAAACTAGTTATTTTTATTTTGAAAAATAAAATACATAAGCTATAAAGTTTAGGTAAAATTCCAGTATTAGGGCGGATTTTTTTCCGTTGTCCAGGAGCGGCATTAAGTTTAAATCCGGCCCTGCAAATACATACTACTGAATGGATTTTGGTGAAACTTTACAACAATATAAGTTATACATCAGAATAACACATAGGCTATAATTAATATAGATATAGTCTGAATTACCCATAATATAAAAGTCTCAAGTAAGTAGGATAAAAATCTGCCACGTGCGACGCAAAAACCGTTGGAGTTACACGATTATAATGTAAAATGGAAATGTTTATCTTAATTAATCGTACAAAAAAGCCCGGGACAGCATATATCTACCTTTTATGTGTAGGTAAGACATTATCGCCAAAATAGTAAACCATATATCTATACATCTATACATATAAATAAAATTAGAGTGTCTGTTTGTAATATTGAAATAATCGCTTTTTACTACATGCATATGAATATATGTACGGTACATTCACCAAAATAACATTTTTTACAATTTTTGTCTGTCTGTCTGGCTGTCTTTCTGTCTGTCTGTTTGTTCCGGCTAATCTCTGGAAGGGCGAGACCGATTTTGATGAGACTTTCACTAATAAGTGGCTGATGATATAAGGAGTAACTTCGGCTACTTTTTAGACTAGCTTCGCCCCGCGACGCCGCGACGTCACCCGCAGTTATTGTCGTACCGCGCGCAACATGGCGGGACTCGCCTATCAATAATAAAATTTAATGTTTCCGAAGCGAAGCGAGGGCGGGTCGCTAGTTTACAATAAAAATTGATAATTTATTTCTAACGCACATCTGGTAGTAGTAACAAATTGATCCTTCAAAATTAATACTTTTATCGTATCTGGTATTTAAAATAGTTATAATTTATCTTTGTCTTTGTGAGTCCGCACGGGTAGGTACCACCACCCTGCCTATTTCTACCGTGAAGCAGTAATGCGTTTCGGTTTGAAGACTGGGGCAACCGTTGTAACTATATTGAGACCTTAGAACTTATATCTCAAGGTGGGTGGCGCATTTACGTTGTAAATGTCTATGGGCCCCAGTAACCACTTAACACCAGGTGGGCTGTGAGCTCGTCCACCCATGTAAGAAAAAAAAAGATATTTGAATAGTTTATTTATAGTATAATAACCGAATACGCGATATTATGAAAGATGAAGATAGAAAATTCAATAAGATCAATAATAAATTACAGATCCCTAACCGAAGTGAGGGTGGGTCGCTAGTACTATGTATAATAAATATCATAGACGGCTTTACCTATAGTGCAAGGTGTGCAAAGCCATCTCTAGCCTATGTGGCATCCGTGTGCCATAGTTATTACTACGGTAATTATTGCCCAGGGACGCTACAAGGACCAGAGACGTCTTTGTTTTGTATATCAGATGTCTCACTCTTCAAATTACACTCAAAACTTCGTCGTGATAAATGTAAGTCGCAGGGTGGTACATGTCCACGGCTTACAATATTCCCTACCAACAACAAATGCCAATTGACGATCGCAGTACGCTGGTGTAATACTTAGAGAACGATGTTTCCCTTATTCTACTAAATCCATTAGTCAGTTTTACGACACCTGTGATAATGATGACCTAGTTCTAGTAAAATCCCGTTTACTGTGACATTATGTCATTACATCTCATTCAATACTAGATGATTTTCATTATGTCGTGATCGTCCGTGACGAATATTGTAAATTATTAAAAACGTTTGAAATAATATACGCGAGATTAAACCGTAAAAGTAGTTCGATTTTAATTTTGTTGCATAGAAATTTTTATGTTATGGGTCTTTGTTAACAAAAATTTCACCGTTTCAGCTCAACTTTCTTTGCCTGTCTGATGGACGAAGCAAATAAAAAAATGTACTGACCAGTGACAATTGACGGTGCACGATTGTCAAATTGTTAGGTTATAAAATATTGAGTGTTTCGCGTGTTAGTACTAATATTATTACTATAAGCAGCATGGTTAAATTAAGCTAATAAAAATGTTAAAACCTAAAGAATTAGATGATCATCTGCCGGGTTTTGATGCCCCTAAAGCAGATGAGCCTCAAAATGAACCCAAAAACAACCAGAAGAAAAAGAAGAGTTCGGGTGCTTTTCAATCAATGGGCCTAAGTTTTCCTGTTTTAAAAGGAATCACGAAACGGGGTTACAAACAACCAACACCTATACAACGTAAGGTAATGATAAGAAAATATGTAATGAAAAAATACAATGTTAAAAACTACCATTGAGTTAAGGCAGTCTATTTTTAAAGGCAAATGATGTATACGTAAGAAGGAGATTTAAAAAGCCATTCTTTTTTACCTTGTGTACTATTTACAGACCATACCAATAGCATTGACCGGGAAAGATGTTGTTGCAATGGCCCGAACTGGGTCCGGCAAAACAGCTTGTTTTGTCCTCCCTATCCTTGAGAAACTTCTTGTTCCGAACAACAAACCTACACCTGGAAAGAATTTGAGGGCATTAATTCTCTCACCAACTAGAGAACTCGCATTACAGGTAAACTTTACTTTAGATTTACTGGAATAGATTAATTTTTTACTAAAATCAGATAAACAACAAAATACCTTAAATAGTTTTTTTTTTATCTGAAGCATATAAAAGTAATTAAGAAACTCTTAGTAATGAAGTTTTATAACTAGAATTGAAATGATACAGACATTAAGATTTGTGAGAGAGCTGGGAAAATTCACTGGATTAACGAGTGCAGCTATTCTTGGTGGAGAGTCTATTGAGCAGCAGTTTAATGTGATGTCTGGCTCATCTCCAGACATAGTTGTTGCAACACCGGGACGCTTCTTACACATCTGCATTGAGATGAGCTTAAAGTTAGACAACATCAGTAAGTCGAAATAAAGTAACTGTAATTGTATTTAAAATACTATAATGTAGTTAAGGCAACCTCTATCTTAGCATTAGGGGTAGGCCAGGGTTTAGCAGTACTTTTGGCATTCCTAATGTCCATGCACTAGATGTTTTGTCAAAACTTATATATTACTTATATAGAAATACTTATATTTACTGGTGGTAGGATCTCTTGTCAGCCCGCGCGTGTGGGTACCACCACCCTGCCTATTTCTGCCGTGAAGCAGTAATGCTTTTCAGTTTGAAGGGTGGGGCAGCCGTAACTATACTGAGACCTTAGAACTTATATCTCAAGGTGGGTGGCGCATTTACGTTGTGGATGTCTATAGGCTCCAGTAACCACTTAACACCAATTGGGCTGTGAGCTCGTCTACCCATCTAACCAATAAAAAAAAAATACAAAAGCAAAATTATGAGTTTTTGTTTTATAAACACAAAGTTAATTAAAGTTACATTAGTTTAAAGTTATTTTAAAGTATATCTGTTGTATACATTATTATATCTTTCTCCATTCTTTAGGTACATAAACAAACAGTTATAGTCTTGTGGTAGTTTATGGGTTTTTTCTTTTTTTCTTTTTTTTTTCCGGGCCGAGGGCCGAACCTCCTACGAGGTCCCCGCGCCTAGGGGGCGCGCGGGGTATGTGAGACTCAACGATCTGCAGGTGTTGAGAGCAGACCGCGGGCCCAAGGAATTTAGGGCCCACCCACTAAACGACTCCCCTGCACTCTTACACCCGGCGTCCGATCTCCGTCCGGGGTCAAAACCCGGTCAGAGTAGGGGGGTTCCCGCGGTCAACACTACAACCAGACACGCGGCGCCACCCCAAGGACGCCCGACCGACGGGTCGTCGAGGCGATAGTCGACGACCAACGACGTCAGTCTCCGCGGTACGGCGGCCCTTCAGGCCGCCCGGGCGATGCCGCTGGTGTTCCGGGATACCCCGCTGGGCCAGAACCAGCCTGCCGGGTCGGAACGCGATACACCGCCGACCGGGTTGCTCTTCCACAGTATGTTCGGCGACGACAGCGACGACGAAAATGCGGAGACTGCCTCCTCATAGGGGCCGGAGCTGGACAAACGCCCTCCTCCGATCCCCGGCTCGACGGCGGCGGCACGGCGCCGAGAGGGAAGAAGAGTTCTCCCTCTCCCGTTCCGCCGCCTCCTTCTGCGAGATGGTGGACTCGCAGAAGTCGAGCATCGCCTGCCAGGACTCATCGCTGCCGAGCATCGCAGCCACGACGGTCGGAAGCGACAAGTCCGGTCCTATTTTTGCAACGAGGACTGCGGCTATCGGCGCTGCTCCGCGAAAGCGGGGCAGCACGCGAGCGTGTGCTCCGCCGTGTCCTCGTTGCAGCCACTGCAGTGGTGGCACTTCGGCGTCGGCTCCCTCCGGGCGACGAGGTGCAGGTAGCGACCGAAACAGCGGTTCCCGTGAGCACCTGCGTCGCTCGGAAGGTGAGACGTCCTCGGTCGCGATTCACCCAGTCCGAGAGGACCGGGTGGATTGCCTCGACGGTCCGTCGCCCGTTGGCGGGATCCGCCAGGCGGCGAGACCACGCCTCGAGCACGGCACGCCGAGATTGAAGCTTCCGCGCTCGAACTTCCGCCGCGCCGGGACGCGGCTCCCCCCTGGAGCGGAGATCACATCGCCACGCGTAATCCGCAGCAAGCGCCTCCGCTTCCAGGTCCCAGGGAGGCGTCCCGGCGAGCACGCACGCCGCCTCGAACGAGACGGTGCGGTACCCACGAACCGCCCTGACCGCAATCGCGCGCTGCGGACGTCGCAACGCTGCGACGTTGTCACGGGTCAGGGCGTGGCACCATACGGGCGCCCCGTACAGTGCCATTGACCGCACCACCCCCGTGTAGAGGCGGCGCACCACCATGTCGGGACCCCCGACGTTCGGCAACAGCCGACTCAGCGAGCCGGCGGCTGCCATCAGTCGGGGACCCAATCTTTCGAAGTGAGCACGGAAGCTCCAACGACCGTCCAGTACGAGGCCGAGGTACCGCAACCCGGTCGCCTCGATCTCGACGCGAACGCCTCCGATCACGAGGTGGGCCCCGTGGAACAACAGGGCCTGGGATTTATCGAACGCCACCTCCAGACCCAGCCTTCGGATCCTGCCGACGACGAAGGCCACCCCCGCGCAGGAAAGACGGGCAGACTCGCGCAAGTCCCTACCCCTAGTTTATGGGTGAACCATGTTGGTTTTACTATTAATTTTAATGTTTAATTAGTTTAGTTTTTTTCATCATTACCCACATTGGTAACCCCTTAATTTTTATTGTCCACTTTGGTAGTTATTATTAATAACAAAATAAAACAATTAGTTGGTTTATTATTAATGATCTTATTGGTTTACAGAAATAGTTGTCTTTGATGAAGCTGACCGACTATTTGAGCTTGGTTTTGGTGAGCAATTACAAGAGATCTGTGCTCGTCTCCCTTCTAGTCGTCAAACGTTATTATTCTCTGCAACACTACCTAAAATGCTAGTAGAATTTGCGAGGGCTGGACTATCAGATCCCACCTTGATAAGATTAGATGTTGATTGGAAATTACCTTCAACATTATGGCTGGGATGGATATCAGTGAGGGCTGAATTGAAAACAGCAGCCCTGTTGATTCTGTTAGACAAAGTATTAACTTCAACAACACCCCAAGCAGTTGTTTTTGCTGCTACGAAACATCATGTTGAGTATTTACATTTGGTAAGTATTGCCATTTTGTTTCATTAAAACACTATATGAACACAGAATATTCACATTTAAAAAGAATCACCCAAATAAAACCCTGGATCAAATAAATGCCAATAAATTTAGTGATAAAACTTTTTAGGTAACCTATTTTTGTCAAGCCATATTTGTCAGTCAAGGGATCATACTAGAACTACTCAATTGTTCCGGATTTTCTTAATTCTTTCACAATATCGTCGTCGAGGCGATAGCCGACGACCAACGACGCCGGTCTCCGCGGTTGGTTGGTTGCTTCAACCCAGGAATGCAAAAATTCATACAACAACAATAAGTGAAAGTCCATTGCTTTGGAATGACCCTGAATGTTGTTTCAAACAGGCCAGAGCTATAAATTAAGTCAATAAGTCTAGTATAGTAACCGGCAAACTTCTTGAGCAAATGACCTTGACTGCGCAGAACCGAATTTTAGATCACTTTGGTGGTGAGGGTGAGGCGCGACGGCAGGGGAAATCGTATCGAGCGCGTTATTGGTAGATCAGTCGAACCTTGCGTCCCGCACCGCGCCCTCGTTCCGCTTGCTCCCAAAAGTACGCTTGCGTACAGTGAAAAGTCTATCGTTATTAATCGTTAAGTTATTTGTTATAATTGCTTGTTGACTTTGTTGCCATTGCTATTTGTTGAGTGTTTGTTGATTTTTTATAAAAAAATACACTATGCCGCGACAAACTGGTGTAGTATTCAAAAGAAAGGGTAGAAAAATTGTGTACGACGTATATTGCTTCATTATAAAACAGGGGAAGAATGATATGGAAAAAGTAAAACAGACTTCGGAAGCAACAAAAACATCCGTGAGTACTGTTAGGTGCATTATTAACGAAGCTAAATTCTCTGGCTTGCTCGCCGTGTTTCGGACTCCGGGTAAGAAAAGATCAGGGAAGAAGAAAGTTACCGGAATGGATAGTTTCGTTCAATCTGTAATAAAAAGATGTAATCATAATAACTACATAACAAGCAGCGAAACTCCGTACCGTAGAAAGGCTTCGAAAAATTTAAAGAAGATATAAATTTTAATGGCTCTGTATGAAGTTTACGACGAATTATGAAAGAGCTAGGCTTCAGATGGAAAAAAAAACAGATAATAATCGGAAGCTGGTAATTGAAAAAAGTTACATTCGAGTACTACGAATCGAATAACTTCAAAAAATAATTAATTATAGACAAAAAAGTGGACCGAACCGACCGAGTTGTAAACTACACCGATGATCCCTATGTCGACTCATCACGATGATAGCAACTCGGGTGATAAAAACAGTGATGATGATGGTCAAGATTATAAATAACGAAAAAAAAATTACAAATACCTGCTTCGCTTCAACTGAACCAAGACTTGGCAACAGCTCTAGTTTTGACTTAATAGAAGGAATATCTATTTTACCCCAAGATTAAATTATTAAACTATATTTTTTGGTGATGTTCTCATAAATATATAAATAAATACATATGTTGATTTTAATAATTTAATTGCATTATGACGCAGAGTAATTAATGTTTTTGCACGTGAGTGTACCATGCGCAAACTTACCCCCACTACGTCAACAAATGCTCAAGAAGTTTGCCGGCTATTATACCTGTATTTGTATCCCCTGAACCTACCCGCATAATATTCTTATTTATTCAATTTAATTACGATAATATTTTTTACTAAGAAAGATGAGTAAAAAGAAATGGCAACTCTATTAAAAGTAGTGTTAGTATTCAATTACTTTAATTACAAATCCATTCATATAGTAATCGGCAAACTTCTTGAGCAAATGACCTTGACTGCGCAGAACCGAATTTTAGATCACTTTGGTGGTGAGGGTGAGGCGCGACGGCAGGGGAAATCGTATCGAGCGCGTTATTGGTAGATCAGTCGAACCTTGCGTCCCGCACCGCGCCCTCGTTCCGCTTGCTCCCAAAAGTACGCTTGCGTACAGTGAAAAGTCTATCGTTATTAATCGTTAAGTTATTTGTTATAATTGCTTGTGGACTTTGTTGCCATTGCTATTTGTTGAGTGTTTGTTGATTTTTTATAAAATATACACTATGCCGTGACAAACTGGTGTAGTACTTAAAAGAAAGGGTAGAACATTTGTGTACGACGTATATTGCTTCTTTATAAAACAGGGGAAGAATGATATGGAAAAATTAAAACAGACTTCGGAAGCAACAAAAACATCAGTGAGTACTGTTAGGTGCATTATTAACGAAGCTAAAGGCTCTGGCTTGCTCGCCGTGTTTCGGACTCCGGGTAAGAAAAGATCAGGGAAGAAGAAAGTTACCGGAATGGATAGTTTCGTTCAATCTGTAATAAAAAGATGTAATCATAATAACTACATAACAAGCAGCGAAACTCCGTACCGTAGAAAGGCTTCGAAAAATTTAAAGAAGATATAAATTTTAATGGCTCGGAATGAAGCTTACGACGGATTATGAAAGAGCTAGGCTTCAGATGGAAAAAAAGAACAGAAAATAATCGGAAGCTGGTAAATGAAAAAAGTAACATTCGATTACTACGAATCGAATATCTTCAAAAAATAATTAATTATAGACAAAAAAGAAGACCGAATCGACCGAGTTGTAAACTACGCCGATGAGCCCTATGTCGACTCATCACGATGATAGCGACTCGGGTGATGAAAACAGTGATGATGATGATGGTCAAGATTATGATAACGAAAAAAAAATTACAAATACCAGCTTCGCTTCAACTGAACCAAGACCTGGCAACAGCTCTAGTTTTGACTTAATAGAAGGAATATCTATTTTACCCCAAGATTAAATTATTACAATTATTAACCTATATGTTTTGTTGATGTTCTAATAAATATATAAATAAATACATATGTTGATTTTAATAATTTAATAGCATTATGACGCAGAGTAAGTAATGTTTTTGCACGTAAGTGTACCATGCGCAAACTTACCCCCACTACGTCAACAAATGCTCAAGAAGTTTGCCGGTTATTATAACAATGAATAAGGTCCAGAACTGGAGTACCTGTTCTTTAGTCATGTAAATGTTGTTTGAAATAATATAGTCGTGTCTATAATCAAGTTTAATAATGATTAATAATTGTTTTAGATTCTACAACAAGCCGGTATAAGTTCAACATATGCGTATTCAGGCCTGGATCCGTCAGCCCGTAAGATAGCTCTAGGACGGTTTACCAATAAGAAGTGTTCTGTTCTAATAGTAACGGATGTGGCAGCCAGAGGTCTAGACTTACCTGCATTGGATACAGTCATTAATTACAACTTTCCGGCTAAACCCAAACTCTTCGTCCACAGAGTTGGTGAGTACCTAATGCTTTCAATGATATGATTTTATACTGTTCCTATGAACAGAAAAGAAGAACGAAATAGCTCTTTATTTCAGTCGCCTTTATTTTAATGTGACAGACATTTATAAATATCCCGACATGTTTCAGGGATAATTTTTGTCAGCAGGGGTTGGGATATTAAAGAACTAAATTTTGAATCTTGATACGAATTTCCTGTTCCAAGAAATCTTAATGTTACCACCACCCTTTCTTTTGGACTTATATTATCGTAGGATTAGATATGTAATAGTTAAATATATAATAGACTATCGTAGTATCGTAGGATAATATCCTGCTTTTTTGAATAAACGGTGTCACAATGCTTAATATTAGGTCAAACGATCTCGAATCCATTCGTAGATAATTTCTGAAGTCTGCTGGTTCTAAATCACTCATACATAGGCGGCACTGAAAATTTCGGGAATTAACGAAGTGACACATTACTATTTAAAAATGTATTTATTGCTTTTCGAAGTATCCTCCGCGAAATTTGACACATTTTTCCATACGATGGAACCAATCATTGAAGCAACCATTCCATTCGGAAGTTGGGGTCTCCAAAATGGCCGTTTTGTAGGCGTCCACAGCTTCTTCAGGTGATGAAAATCTCTGTCCATGCAATTTATTCTTTATTTTAGGGAAAGTATAGAAATCATTAGGGCGTAGGTCGGGGCTGTACGGCGGATGGTCTAATAATTCTATGTTTTCTTGCTCTAAAAACTCTTTTGTTCTGTGCGCGGTGTGAGAACTCGCATTGTCGTGATGGAGGATGCTGCGGCGGTTGCAGTTCTCTTTACGGAGTTCAGAAACGACCTGTGGCAAACAAATGCTAGCATACCATTCTGCATTAACCGTTCTTTGTCCCTCAAGAGGAATAGTCGTAACATGGCTGGTTTTGGAGGCAAACGTGGCCACCATTTTTTTTGCAACACTCCGTGAACGAACAATTTTTGTTGGCTTTAACTCATTTTCGAACACCCAAACTCGTGACTGATTTTTTGTTTCGGGTTCGTACGCGTATATCCAGGATTCGTCACCTGATACAATGTTGTATACAGCATTTGAGGATCCTGCGTGAAATCTTTCGAGAGTTCTGACGCACCAAGTAACGCGAGCCGCTTTTTGCTCTTCACAGAGCGAATGCGGTATCCATCGGGAAAACAACTTTTTTACACCTAATTGTTCATGCAAGATTATTTGTATTTGACTCATGCCAATGTCTAAAGTTGCCTGAATTTCGCGGTATGTCACATGTCGATCTTCCTCAATCAGCTTACGCACAGCATCAACGCTTTCTTGGGTGACTGCAGTTTTTGGACAACCTTGACGGGGATCATCACTGAGCTTGACACGTCCACGTTGAAACTCAGCAAACCAGCGATAAATTGTGGTTTTGGATGGGGCTTCATCACCAAATGCAGAAATCATCCGGTCAACACACGGTTTTTGTGTTAAACCACTTCGTAAGTCATAATAAATCATCGCTCTTGAATTTTCTCGAGTCAATTCCATTTTCTCAACGACTAAACAAGTTTGACAAAACCTCGTGACAAGACCGAGAATCTTTTTTTAAATAAATAAATGGTATTCGATTTTTAAAACCAAGGAGTTTCCAATTAAAAAGATTTTAATATGACAGGAACAGTGGAAATATTCCTTTCCCGATACTTTTAGTGGAGCCCTCGTAATGTTCATATTTGCTATCTTTCCGCGGAGCAATAAATATTACTTCACGCATATATATTTTTTTTCAATTGTGCCGTCTGCTACGTCTACGCCAAGACCAATTTTTTGTTGTCTAGACAATACTGGGGCCATCCTCGTACACACACGACACGTCCAACTTCGTCGTGCTTAAACTGACAATTGATTCAGTAACTGAATTCAGAACAGTGTAATCAGAAGCTTCTAAATTTGCTTCTGAATTCAGGCGACTAAATTTAGCCAAGTGTAATAAGCCTTAGAGTTAAATGTCTATGATGTGAAAAAAAGTTTCACTTTTACCGTGGTTTCATAAAACCGCACAATCCTTATTTTATTTTTCTAAATTTCGCATTTATCACGTTTTGTTATCAGCTCATTTTGATTAGTGACAAATGTAAAATTGTCTGACACTTAGGTCGCAGTGCCAGAGCGGGTCGAGCGGGTCGGGCCTTCTCCCTGGTGGCGGCGGAAGACGTGGCCCACTTGTTGGATCTGCAGCTATTCTTGGGCACCACGCTGGGGAGAGTGGACGAGAGCGCGGGGCGGGGGGCCGCCTGCGCCAGCGGAGTGTGGGGGGCGTTGCCCGCAGAACAGCTGGAACTTCGACATCAGGACGTTATGGCCTGGGAGAAGAACTACTCTGAAATTGTACATATCTTGTATTTGAAGCGTTTTTTATCGTGATTTAATGTTGGGTGCCCGACTGGCATGAGGCTCTCGGGTTGTCAGTTCCGGTATCGACCGGGGACGCGTGCTTGCCGCTTCAGAGTCTGGCGTCTCAAATATATTAAGTGTATAATCTATGGTCTGGCGCGCACTAATTGGGGGTGCGGAATTTTTGGCGGGAACACGAGGAGTGAAGTTTTGTGATTTGTTTTATTTTGTCTATTTAGTGTTTCTTCGGGTTTAAATGTGTAATAATGGTGGTTTATTAACTGTTTAATATCTGTGAAAGTGCACAAATGTGGGAAAATGAAACAAAGCCGCTGGACGTAACTTCTCGGGATCCTCCAAAAAATCAACTGAAAAAATCTTAGTAAATGACCACCATTTTACTGAGATTATATTTCATCCCATATCATCTCAATTCATTTCATTTCATTTCATCCCAGTTGATTAATGTCTCAAATTAATCATCTTCATTTCATTTCACTCCATAACATAATTTTTCATAAAAATATGAATAATATAAATTAAAATAAGACATGACTTAAAGGTCTCAGTTAACAGGTCATAAAATCTCTTAAAAAAAATTGGGGGCGCGGACTTTTTGGCGTGAACGCGAGGAGTGAAGTGTGATTTGTTTTATTTTGTCTATTTAGCGTTTCTTCGGGTTTAAATGTGTAATAATGGTGGTTTCTTAACTTTTTAATATCTGTGAAAGTGCACAAATGTGGGAAAATGAAACAAAGCCGCTGGACGTAACTTCTCGGGATCCTCCAAAAAATCAACTGAAAAAATCTTAGTAAATGACCACCATTTTACTGAGATAGTATTTCATCCCATATCATTTCATTTCATCCCAGTTGATTAATGTCTCAAATTAATCATCTTCATTTCATTTAAGGTTATTTTATTATATTAAAGGTCTCAGTTATACCAGGTCATAAAATCCCTTAAAAAAAATTTTGGGGGGTTGCAAATGGTGCAATAGATGCGCGGGGTGGGTCGTCGCGGTACTGACCTGAGTCACGATCCCTTTGGCTACTGTTGCCCCGCGAAACGGAACGCTGCGTTACAGTGACAATTAAAAAAGAAATATTTCCGTCTTCTCACCCCTGCTTTGTGTAACTAACTCCTCACGGTTTTTTTATTTATTATTATGCTTCACTACATAGTATAAAACAAAGTCGCTTTCTCTGCCCCTAAATCTGTCCCTATGTATGCTTAAATCTTTAAAACTACGAAACGGATTTTGATGCGGTTTCTTTTAATAGATACGAGTGATTAAAGAGGATGGTTTATATGTATAATAACATCCATTAAATAGTGGAGAAATCAATAATAAATTACAGTTGTTGTAAGCGAACCGAGGGCGGGTCACTAGTTATTAATAAAACACAATAACATCTTATAATTTACAAATTGATGGTTGATAGATTCGTTTGTTTTTTTTTTCATTTAAGATTAAGGCATTTAAAATTAACATTATTATTTCTCACCCTCACAAAGATTCTCATCATTAACGCCCCCGCAACTGGTGTAGGGAGTCCAACACTCATATAAATATTAGCCTATCCATTAAGTACATGTATTTTCTACATGGATACCAAGTTTCAAGTCAATCGGATGCATGGTTCAGTAGTTATAATGGAACATCCGTAAAAACCACTGTACATTTATATATTAGTATAGATGATGCTTTGTTCTCACCCTTGATTATATATCAGAGAAAATACTATTGGATTTCGGCTAAATAAGTTAATGATGATTTTCATGTTAGAACGATTATATAAATGAAAACAGGAGGAGGCGGCTCGTACGTGCGCCCGTGGACTGCAGCAGTACGTGCGGTGGCGCGAGGCGGCCTCCGCGGAGGGCAACAGGCGCGCCAAGCTGACCGAAGCGCCCACGCAGCCGCACCCCTTCCTCACCGACGGCGCCCTGGACTCCGCCGCGGTACTCGTGGATCAGATCAAGAACTACACACCTAAAGGGGTGAGTCTTTACATAAAACTATTATTGTTTTCAACTCAATTGAGACTTCAAAATCATGTCTCGATGTGTATCACAATCATTGTCAAAGACGTCGTGGCCTAAAGGATACGACGTCTGGTGCATTCATATCGAGCGATGCACCGGTGTTCGAATCCCGTCGGCGGGTACCAATTCTTGTAATGAAATACGTACTTAATAAATGTTCACGATTGACTTCCACGGTGAAGGAATAACATCGTGCAATAAAAATAAAATCCGAAAAATTATAATTTGCATAATTACTGGTCGTAGAACCTCTTGTGAGTCCGCGCGGGTAGTTAACACCGCCCCGCCTATTTCTGCCGTGAAGCAGTAATGCGTTTCGATTTGAAGGGTGGGGCAGCCGTTGTAACTATACTTGAGATCTTAGAACTTATATCTCAAGGTGGGTGGCGCATTTACGTTGTAGATGTCTATGGGCTCCAGTAACCACTTAACACCAGGTGGGCTGTGAGCTCGTACATCCATCTAAGCAATAAAAAAAATATATGTCAAGGTTAATTAAAGTTAATTAGCGAATCTTGGCTAAGAAAAAAAAAGCTTGGAGGTTTTGATTGTAATTTGTTATCCTGACTGCGACAGAAGCGGCACATGATGTCGCGACCGTAAATTCATATATTTTTTGCCTACATAATATATATAATTAAAATTAATGTCACTGTTTAATCTTGCATTTTTTAAAATATTATTTCCGATCTTTCGAATACATTACAGTTTTCTTGATGCCCGCTGAGTTTCTCGCCGGATCTTCTCAGTGGGTCGCGTTTCCGATCCGGTGGTAGATTCTGCGAAGCACTGCTCTTGCTAGGGTTCGTGTTAGCAACAACATCAGGTTTGAGCCCCGTGAGCTCACCTACTAGTTAAGGTTACGCTGATATGGTCTCTATACCATCAGTTTAGGTAGGAAAAAAAAAGACAGATGATGTAAAAAATACTAAATAGATATGTTGTTAATTCACAGACAATATTGGAGTTGTCGGCTAAAAACGATTCACCGATGTATTTGGCGATGAAAGCCAAGAAGCTCGCACACGGCAGAACTGTCGAGAAGACGAGACAAAACAAAAAGCTACAGGTAAATATTGAATAAAGTTCATTTATTACACAATACATCCAAAATATCATCATTATTCTCCTGCCCTTTTTCCAGTCACCTGGGGTCGGCTCAACATGTTTTCTCCTTCCACACTCCTCTATCATATACCATTTCTTCGCTCACTCCTCTCTTACACATATCATCTTTCACGCAATCCATGCATTTCTTCTTAGGCCTACCTCTTCCTCTATATCCTTCCACATTCATAGTTAACACTCTCTTACCAATCTCATTTTTATTTTGTCTCATCACATGTCCATACCATGCCAAACGCGCACTTCTCAGCTTCTCTGTCACAGGTGCCACTTTCGGACTTCCTCATACATACATCAAAAATATGATTTGTAATTAAATAAAACTAAAAAAAAATTGGTACATACAATGAATGAATTAAAATGCTCGTGTAACTAAATTATGTATGTTTCCTAATCCGAGTGCTGTCTAATGTTTTAATTCTCAAATAGAAGGTAAACATTAATGAGTGAAGAATAAAAGAAAATGACATTAAATTCTGTTCAGAAATCAATAACTTATCAGCGTTTTAATTGAATGCAGGACACAGATCTATACCAACGTTTATTTCACCATTCTGCACAGCCACTATAAAATATATAAAAGCCCGCTTTAGGACAAATGCTTATGGTATAAACTGTATTCATATTTATTTTAATATTTTTCACTCAATAGTATAGAAAAAAATTATACCTACTTTCCTTGTGTATTATCAGGGTCATGAAATTTTGCACTTAAAACGTCAAAGTGTAACAAACTCAGTTTCGCGTTTATAATCGTAGTGTAATATATATCTTAGTAATTTTTTTAAGAGATTTTATGACCTGGTAACTAAGAACTTTAGGTCAAGCCTTATTTTAATTTTACTGAAACTTTTTTTATATGAAAAATGATATTAAGAAATGAAACGAAGTTGATTAATATGAAATGCAATGAAATGAGATGAGATGATATGGGATGAAGTATAATCTCAGTAAAATGGTGGTCATTTACTGAGAGTTTTTCAGTGGACTTTTTGGAGGATCCTGAGAAGTTACGTTCAGCGGCTTTGTTTCATTTTCCCACATTTGTGAACTTTCACAGATACTAAACAGTTATTAAACCACTGTTATTACACATTTAAACCTGAAGCTTAACACTAAATAGACAAAATAAAACAAATCACACAATTTCACCCCTCGCGTTCCCCCTGATTTTAATTTAAAAACACATTTTCATTAATTGCCTAGTCGTAAATTTTACAATATTATGGACATCAATACATAAAAAAATAACAAAAACGCTTGTTTTTTCAGGCCGAAGGTAAACTTGATGATATCGTCACTGCCGTTAAATCTAAGAAGAAAAAGAAGGGACCAGTGCGAGATGAGAACTACATACCGCACCAAGCAAGCGACCAGCACACTGAAACAGGGTGAGATGTTTGGTTTGTTGTATCCGATAACGCTAGTTCGTGATTAAAATGACACCTTAGAAGTGTTGCCTGGGGACCCCAACACGTCCAGCTGACTACAAGTAAGTGACCGCACAAGTTAGGGGCCACCCATTAATTACGTGAGGTGTACTAGGGGGGGGAGGGATCAAGCTAAATTTTTCCAAATCTCACTTAAGGGGGAGGGGGGTTCTTGGCAAATATCACGTAATTATATTTCTCGCAGAAGACGGTGTAAAATTGCGTGAATTTTTTTTTCTAGAATAAAATATGACCAAATATGAGAAATTAGTATTTTTTGTATTCGTCCGAACTTCGCAGAGCAGCGAAGTAGCGTTCGATCGTTTAGCTCTATCGACACGTGCGAGTCGACAAACATTGCAACGTAGAGAGCCGAAAACAGCGACGCGCGGACACGTTCTAACCTGCTTTGTTTATGCTCGTAAACATTTTATTTAACATCTATTCAATTAACGTTTTTAATGATTGAAAATGAGTTTTCAAGAATATTATAATACTAGTCTTTGCTAGTCTTGAAGGGAAGTACATAGATGAGTGTTACATTGTGTGCGTTTCGTGTGCAGCATGGCGGTGAACTTCAGCGCGGGCGCGGAGCACGCCCAGCTGGAGCTGCGAGCCGACAGCGGCGACGCCGAGCGCGCGCAGCGGAACGTCATGCGCTGGGACAGGAAGCGGAAGAAGATGGTGCACGTTGACCCCGTACGTACTGCGCGCCTCATGCGCTGGAGACTGCCAGTAGATGTTTACAACTAACAAATGTGTTTCTACCCTCTTTATAATTCGTTTTTGGTGAAAGTAGCTAATATCTCGCCCCCACAATCAAAATAAACAGCTTAGCTTTTCGAGATTTCTTACTAATTTAAATAGTGTTTAATCCTGCCTGTGATAATGGCGCTTTTATCAGCACTGAAAGTTTACTGCTTGTTGGACCTCTTGTGAGTCTGCACGAGTAGGTACTACCACCCCGCCTATTTCTGCCGTGAAGTAGTAATGCGTTTCGGTTTGAAGGGTGGGCAGCCGTTGTAACTATACGTGAGACCTTAGAACTTATATCTCAAGGTGGGTGGCGTCATTTACGTTGTAGAGTCCAATAGAGAGCATTAAAAAAAATCGCAAAAGAAGTTTCACTTCTCTCACGTGCATCAAGTTGCACTGTATATATATTTTTTTATATTTTAACGTAATATATATATTTTTATATTTTAACGTAATTATGTTTTAGGACGGCGGACGCAAGATGATTCGCACGGAGAGCGGGTTCCGGGTGCCGGCCTCGTTCCGCAGCGGCCGCTTCGACGACTGGAAGAAACGCAACCTCGCGCACGACCACTCCGACGACGAACCGCAAGCACAAACCAATAAAAGGAAACCAGGTATGGGGGCCGTTTTTTTTTTTTTTTTTAAATAAACCTTTTGGTACACTTGTGATTTGAAAGTCGACAATTTTTACAAATAAATGAAATTATAAGTTTAAACATTAAGAATAAACAAAGTGTATTGTATATGTATATGTTGTGTCAAATACATATTAATGTAATGTATTTTGATTTAATGTATTTTTTATGCATAATTAAAAAAAAAATTAATATCCTGCACTCCTCTATATTCTCTACAAGCGGCCCGCTCCGGCTCCGCTCGGGTCTCGAACAAAAATTTCAGCGATATTTGACGTTGTTTTATTTTTTTAAATAAAAGAAAACTTATTGCGGTATAACTATAATAGTTAGACATATGCTGTCGCGACACTTTTTGCGGGCTCACACGACTTAGCATGCGGTCACAACATGAATAGCGCTGTCTATCTGAAGACGATCGAAATTTAAATTCTATTGTGTAAGGCTGTCTCGCCTTTTAAGATGGGAAATCTTACTGGCTGCAGAAAAAAACATTGGCATTAATAATACCATTGCGGGCTCACATGATCTAACATAAGCAATTGATACGCATAGTATAGTTGAATGTCGAGAAAGTATATCATGGGTATTCAAATCGGAATAGTTTGATTTTTATTTCTTATTGCTTAGATGTGTGGACGAGCTCACGGCCCACCTGGTGTTAAGTGGTTACCGGAGCCCATAGACATCTGTGAGACATATACAATATAATATATATAATAATCATTTATTTATTTCTCTCTTAAAGGTAGTAAGTTTAACGTAAATGCCGCCACCCACCTTGAGATATGAGTTCTAAGGTCTCAGTATAGTTACAACGGCAGAAATTGGTCGGGCGGTGGTACCTATCCGTGCGGACTCACAAGACGTCCTACCAGTAACTACGCAGATTATGCTTTGGCGGGTTTGATTACACGATGTTATTCCTGCATCGTGGAAGTCAATCGTGAACATTTGTTAAGTACATATTTTATTAGAAAAATTTGTACTTGCCTGCGGGATTCGAACACCGGTGCATCTTCGTAGGGTGCATCGCTCGATACGAATGGACCGAACGTCTTATCCTTTAGGCCACGACGACTTCGAATTGTTTATCGGTGATTTCATCATAGGTCAACGTAATGATGGCCTTTAAAAATAACTGTGCAGACATATTAAGATTTAGACAGGTTGATTTTTTTTATTACGAGAATACGACTTGATGGTTAGAGATCGCCGTGACTTTGGACATTGGCAATGCCAGGGCCATAGTCTAATTAAAATTATGAATCGTAAATGATTTTTATGACTATCTTCATGAAAAAAACCTTTTAAATTTACGTGTATTTATTTATGACTAGCTGCCGGCTCCGACTCCGCTCGGGTCTTTAACAAAAATTTCAACGATATTTGACGTTGTTTTATTTTTTTAAAGAAAAGAACACTTATTGCGGTATAACTATAATAGTTAGACATATGCTGTCGCGACACTTTTTGTAAATAATAATGTGTTCTACAAAGCCGTAGTACATTATTTTATTCTATCATCAATAGTTTTCGCAGGGCACGCGATGTAAAGAATATTTTTGATAATTTTTTACTCCTTAGGTTACATTATTAGAGTTTTAGTAAGGATCCCAATTTTTGTTTCTAAAAAGATGCCTATGTCACTCGGAAATAGTGTAGCTTTCAAACAGTGAAGGAATTTTTCAAATCGGTTCAGTAGTTTCGGAGCCTATTCAATACAAACAAATCTTTCCTCTTTATAATATTAGTATAGATAAGTGTAAAAAATTTCATAGTTCTCCGTCCCATTAATATATAGGTAAACTTTTAAGTTCTGCAATTTATTCGACAGCGTCGGAGTTCCGTCCGCACTGGGTGAAGCACAACGAACGCGTAGCGAAAAAAGCGACCGAGTCCAAGTCGCGCGAGTTCAGAGACAAGCAGCAGATCGTCAAGGAGCGCATGCGGAAGGACAAGATTAAACAGAAACTCAAGTTCAAAGGGAACAAGAAGAAAAACAAAAGGAAAAATAAATGAATTATTTTTAATAAAACGTTAACGACTCTATAACTTTTTTGTTCGTTTCAATTCAAATTCAAATTCAAAATCATTTATTTCAACTTAGATGTCAGCATAACACACTTGTTGAATGTCAAAATATAAATAAAAATGTTAACTACCATTCTATTTAATTAAGCTGTTCGAATACAGCGATTACTGCCTAACGTTACGAATAGAGGAGTGGTATATAGATCCTCAGGTGGCACTGATACCCTCTGCTGAAATAAGTAATGAAAGTTTGCCATACGGATTTTTTTTATTGACCTTGTAGGCAGACGAGCATACATCCCAGTGAGTGGTTACCGTCGCTCAAGGACATCAGCAATTCCAGGAGCAGACCCAAGCCGCCTATCGTGCAGCTGAGTCGCAGTTCGCTGACAAACCTTTTTGAACGCAATACGTTGATGATACGAGGTAAGACAGATCTGGGAACTCACTGACGATAAGTCCTGCTTCGATAGTTAAGGTGAGACAACAAAAAGGAGACGATTCTTCAAAAAACCCTAATAATACCTAAACGTGGCCAAAACATAGACGTGCCTGTGCAATCTTGAATCACCAAATCTAGCCTGTGTATGCGTCACCCGAAAACTGATGAAATTGTGCTCCCTCATTGAAAAGTTTTACAGACATCCGGCCTTTTTATTTCCGTATTTATTATCTACACAAATAAAGACTAAGCTGTTGATCCGATTGTGACCAGGCGGTTTCTGTCATAGTTGTCATCTACCTACGATAGGTGGCGCGCGAACACTTTAAGAAATCTGTGCCCCTTTTACAATTAATGCCAGTGACCAGATTTCACTAGTTGCTTATAACTACTAAGATGGTGACACGAAACGCCGCGGCAATCACAGTCCACACACATATACTTCTTACTGCAATAAGCTAACGAAATGTCATTTATATTTCACAAAGTAGTACTTTGTCTGTACATTTTGTCAGAACTACGGTTCTAAGGACCCGTTGGATAGTTCAATACCAAATAATTTGCAACCTGCCTAAAATTTCTACGTGCAAATATTGACAATCAGCAGAGACGATTTCGGGCAGAAATAAAAATCTCAATAAAAACCATGATTATGTATATTTAAAAAAAATAAGATTAATGTTACAAGTACGTACCTACTTAAAATTATCTGTACACGTTGATAAATTAATTTATTAAATTTTGACCTATTTGGACATTTCAATGTTATTACAATTTTTAAACAGAATAATTTACTTATCTGTAATGACGAACATTCAAAGATTATTATTATTTATTACCCGAATCGACTAAATATGGTCACGTTACAATTTTTAGATACTTCATATTTATCTTTAATTTACTTCAAAACGTACATTAATTTCATAACAATAATTCAGGATGTTATGATAACGCGCTCTTTTAAAAATCGATTATCTAGTATTCAGCAGTCTTTAGTACAAAACAAATTTGACAATAATAACTTTAATATACATAATATAATTATAATTGAATATTTTAAGACGCGTTGCTGTTACTAAAGAATCGATATGTTCAAGTTACAAACGCCATATCAAAATCAAAGAGCATAGATGCTTCGTCACACACAAGCGTGTTATCGCAACAAATATAACAGCAAATTGTTATTAAACTTCAGCAAAGAGAATAAATAATTTTTATGTATGCAATAATAACAATTATTAAAAAAATCATATTATTTGGCATCTTTAAAATGTTGGTTATACAATAAAGAGCCAAAGATTATTTACAAAAGGTCATTACATATTTATTTAACATTATCAAAATTGTAAACGCATTTATTATACAAACAATAAATGATTACATAGTGGGGCAACCCTCGTTCCACCTTACAACGACACCAACACCAACATTGGCAACACCAAAAATTTACTTTCATATCCGTAAATTTAAACCTTTATAAAATTATTTTAATGTACACCACATTCAGGGGAACAAACAAGTTCCTAGCTAGCGCACGGATAAGAATACACCACTATTTTTTTTAAATAAAAATATTTCTTTATGTGATAGTGAAAGTGTATGGATTTTGTTTCATTAAAAGGACGTAAAGACTATTTTATAATTCTTGATTACATACATACAAACCTACAATATAACTATTGTTTTCGAAGAGTACGGTCCACTAGGATGACTCCATTTATTTATTTTTTTACTTTCAACATTACAATAACCCTGTATTGATTCTGGCAACACATTAACCACCGACATTGACAGAGACCTCGTTCTTCGATAATAAAAATATAGTGGTGTATGAAATATCCATATTGACACACACACAACACGTTTTCGCTAAAATTCATTTCATTTAATGCAGTTTAATTTGCAGTTAATGCATTCCACTCGCGCACACCACAGGCACACAAAGAATTTCAATATACAGGATAAAACTTAATGTGTTAAGAACCTAAACCTAACACTTCATGCCTGAACAATCAGTCTTCTCATTGCGAAAATTATCATAATACATATTTTATATTTATATTTACACAATATTTTGGAATTTTCTACATTTCATAATTCTATCCGAAGTGATCAAGTGGCTGGTGTTCTTATATAGATCACGCTCAATGCGTTCAGATATTACAATGTGACCAATGAATGTTGAGCAAAGTATACAGAGGTTAAAGTAAAAACGATAAAGCATTATTGTTTATGGCACTAATCTTTAAAACACTAAAAGCATGCATTTACAAGCGAATTTCGGAGTGTCTGTTTTTTTTTTTTTCTAAATTATTACTCAGCATGATACACAAATATTTTTTTTAAAACAGAAATTAAAATTATGAATACAATATTATATGTTTAAGATTTAAATGAATATTAATGATTCGTAAATATTAATTATTAAAGTTATAGAGAAGGTAGTTCGAGTGAGATGAAGGAGGTTTTAAATGATGATTTATGAAATGACAACGACCAAGGAACCCGAAGCCGCTTAAACTAAAACTAATTCAAATACTATTTTTTTTGTTCTTGAGGCTAATCTCATGCAATGCACTATTGGTGATAACAAAGAAAAAATCTCATGTTGGTAATGTTTCTTTTGAATTTAATTTGGCAAATAAATAAAAAGTGCCAATTTTTTCCCCCTAAACTTTTTTTGCGTTAAATGAATTTTAAATAACTTAGTCACCGGTTACAACGCTTTTTCCTTCGTTTGATGTTAAACTCACAGCTATACTTGCATGAGTTTTTTGTATTTATTGTTTGTGCAAAATACGTTACGTTCACAGAACAAAACCGAACCGAACTAAAGGATGAACATGAACGCGTCTAGTGTGCCTAGAGCAAGTTTTTTAACGTTCTTCATAGCGTAAAAGTTAACTCAAATTTGTATGGAGGTGGAACGTTTGCCTACGTTCGCCGCTAGAGGCGCTGGCGCGTTTAAGTGAACTTTTACGCTATCGAAAACGTTAAATATTCGCACTAATCACACTTGTCAACCGTGAGTGAGCACACGCGTCCAGCCGGGGCACATTGAACAGAAAATATCCAAATGACACATTCAAACAACAAATACCTTTACGTTATTTATATGGAGGGTAGAAGTAAGGAGTACCTCAGTGCATTAAATAGTGTCCGCTATAAAGAAACCAATTAAGGTGGCGCCACAGTAGCAAGTGGAAATATTTAAAAAAAAGCACCATAATTTACCACACTTAACTCTGTTTAAAACTGTTATATTCATACCATTCCCACTTCCTATACTAGCGCTATTTCGGTGACTCTTCCAACAATAGCTTGCTGTTTACAGGTAGACATTTTTTCAACTTGTCCCCTATACAAGATAGTACTCATTACTTCTACCCTCCATAGTTATTTATTCTAGATAAGCCGAGCACATCGCCACAGAACAGTCCCTTGTAATGTGAATTACAAATATTTGATGACAATGACTGTTCCATATTAAGAATTGCTCGCAGAGATTGTAGAAAGATTATCGCCATCAATTGTTCAAACGAGAATCATTGTTTTGATTCATGCACCGAACAAAATAGTCAAGAACATCAAAGTGAGTCCGCTTCAGAGTGACGCTTGACTTTTGTTGTGATATTCTAAAAAAAAAACTTGGTATCGCTTGTTCACATTCAACAACTTTACCACGTATAATACGGTCCTTAGCATTAGCCGTTATCTTTAGGGAAATTTACTATCGATGAATTTGTTGCGCTGTATGTTACCTTGTCAACATTTTTTTAGGAGCATTATTATACGGGAATCCCCTATACTCTATATACTAGCTGTTCAACCCAAACGAGTACCGGGGTAGCAGCGCGGTGCGAAAATAAGCGATTTACATTATAATTTTCTCGAATTTGAATGATTTCAATAGCCATTAGTTTTTTTCCTCCGGAGTAAAAACAAATCGATTTTATCGAATTATCCCATCTCTAGTCATCACACGCGATCGTTGGATATTCACTAGTTCGGTATGGTTCGTATTAGAGATGAAACGGATAGTGGTTTGGCCGGATACCGGATACCGAATATTCGGCAAACTGCGAGGCCGGAGCGCCGGATGTTCGGCCCTTTCAGAAATATTCGTGCGCGTTCGGGTGTTGTCGCACGTGAGCGGAGATCGCGACGACTCGGTACGACGACGATTTGGTATTCATTCACCACAATTTGCCACTTGTTAATTTTGAGTATTAAACAAACTAATTATAACAATAAAACAATCACTTTTGACGTGCGATTATAAAAATAAAAGTTGTCCATAGCCTATTGTGGTATTATTAGCCTTTTGTATAACCATGAGATTTTCTTCAATTTTGCTATTCGAAATCCGGTCGGATACTGATTTATTATACGCTATCCGGCTGGATAGTGAAAACCTGGCCGGATACCGGATAGTTACCGGATATCCGTTTCATCTCTAGTTCGTATGGTTGAGCTGGCGGGTGGCGACGCTCACAGTATCCCGTTGGTGTGGTACTGGTAGTTGTCGTAGAGCCTGGTGGAGATGGAGTTGAGCGCGTCCTGCACGAGCCTGTCGACGAGCGCCTGCAGCTGCGGATCGGTCTTGCCGCTCTGGAAGCGAGCGCGGAACGACGACACCACGCTACTACTGCGGAGGCACGCCAGCTGACCGCCTGCGCGACAGGAAAAAATAATTTCAACAGATGTGACTAAGACAATTTGACAAGTTTGTAGGCATGAGGTAGGCCGTATATATGTCTTCCTAAAAGGGTAACAAATCACTACATAGTATAAAACAAAGTCGCTTTCTCTGTCCCTATATCAGTATATATTTTTATGTAAGTTTATTAAGATATAGCACCGTCCAGTTCGCTTATTCCTCTCCCTGCAAAGTTACCTGGAAGAGATCGCTTTCAGCGATAAGGCCGCCAATTTATGTCACCGATTATTATTTGTTTTATATGCTTACTCTGTATACGGATTGCTGTTCGTTAGTCTCGCTAAAACTCGAGAACAATTTGGCTAATTTTGGTCTTGAATTATTTGTGGAAGTCCAGAGAAGGTTTAAAAGGTAGACAAATATGAAAATGTTCGGACTTAAAAAAAAAAAAAATCCTTTGATGTCCCCCCCATCGGACGGATTCCTTTTGTTTGTTTTAAGTTTATTTTATACAAAAGTTTAGGTCTTTTATTTATCGATTGAGGCACTAGGAAGTCTGCCGGGTCAGCTAGTAAATAATAGTTGAAAAAACTAACAAAATACGCTTTTATAGAAAATTACATACAATATGAAAATGCTTAGATCACTGAAATCATATAACGATCGCTTGCTTATTTTAATTTGATATCTTTAAGCAATAGACGCAAATATCTTGACCTTTCCTTTTTATATAATATTTTAAACAATAATATAGATTGTCTGAACTCTTGTCAAGAATCCAAATTTCTACCCCAAGTAGGTTGCCACGCTTAAGTGTCTACAACTGTTCACTCTGCGTCGATATAAAACCAATCTAGGCCTTAATGCACCCTTGACTCGAATGTGTAAGTTATATAGCGACCTCCATCGTATATTGGATCTGGACATATTTGCTCAAAACTTGTTTAGTTGTAAGAAAAAAATTAGAAACTATTTAGCTCCTAAACCATGTTAATTGTTCTCATGTTATTTGTTTTTATGTAGTTTATTGATGAATTTTTTCTTTTTATAATTTTTATCTGATTTCTTTTTGTTCCTTTTATTTTTTGGTTTTTCTTTTAGATTTAATTAATTTTATAATCATTTGGTACTAGAACTAGATGTTAGCTGTGATTACCTATAATTAAGTGAGCACATGTCATGTTTTGATATTTTTGTACCCTATGTTTAAGCCAGTGTTTCATTTATTGGTGATCCATTAAATAAATAAATAAAAATCCTTTTTTCTTACAGAATTTTTAATTCAAATTTATTAAAATTTATTTTCTATTTTTAGTTGAATTTTCTATAAAAGCGTATTTTTTAGTTGTTTTAAACTATTATTTATTTTAAATTTTTTAGTGGAATATCATTTTTTTCAATTTTTTTTTATATTAATTGTCATCGGTCTTTAATAAGTATATCAAATTTCGAGTTAATCCGACGTTTTGAAGGGGGTCAAAATCATATTCAAAGATTCCGTTACAAACATACTTAAAGTATATTACATCTGAAGCTAATAAAAGCGTATTACAAAAAAAGTTTAATAGTGACCATTGACACCAAGCCCACTGAGTTTCTCGCTGGATCTTCTCAATGGTCTGGGCGATTCCGATCCGGTGATCAACTCAACGATACGCTGCTCAGACCAGGTCAGATGTTCGTAGTCTCTTACACCGTGCCGTAAAGTCTTATTTTAATAAAAAGTTTTTTATATGAAAAATATATTAAGAAATGAAACGAAGTTGATTAATATGAAACATGGCTTGATATGAAATGAAATGAAATATAATCTGAGTAAAATGGTGGTCAAAGACTTTTTTTAGTGGACTTTTTGGAGATTCACGAAAAGTAACGTTCAGCAGCTTTGTTTCATTTTCCCACATTTGTGCACTTACACAGATACTAAACAATTAATAAACCACCGTTATTACACATTTAAACCTGAAGCTTAACACTAAATAGACAAAATAAAACAAATCACACAACTTCACTCCTGGCGTTCCCGCCAAAAAGTCGCTGAACTGCAACTATGCGATAAAGACTAGAGATAGGACAAAGCGATGCCTCCAATGAACACCACGCTAACTCCAAATTCGTAAATTTGCAGGGGGAGCGTTTAAACGAAAAAAGTTGATAAAATCTTCATTATTGCAGATATATTTATGGTTTTTTTGTGTAACTAGCTGATTTACTCTTGCTCCGAACCCCATCAATAATGATTAATTATAATACTTTTAAAATAGTGAAGCGATTTGCGTGAAAAACGAAAATTTCAAAATTTTGAGTTAGGGTAATGTTCATTGGAGGCATCGAAGCTGTCAGCCTGCCACTCACTCATTCGCATCAGCTCGACCATGTGTATGATCTGGTCGCAGTACTTGCGCGCCGCGATGAGGCCGCGCAGGATCAATATCTTGAAGTATTGAAACATGTCCGAGTGTTCGCCGTCCATTACCTCAACGAACTCCTGTGTCAACTGGAAACAACAAAATGTACGTTTTATACGAACTGCTTTCTCCCATAGACTGCTTTAATATACAAAAGGCTTCGGCTTTGTACCCAAGTTTAACGGCAGCGGCTTGACTCTGTCCCTGGCATTGCTGAAGTCCATGGGCGACGGTAACCATTCACCATCAGGTGGGCCGTATTCTCGTCTGCCTTCAAGGGCAATAAAAAAAACCCAAGACCACTTGCATTAATTTATGTCCCAAACCAATACAAACGTTTACGCCAGTACAACAGAGCAGGAGTTGTTTATTGATTGTCGTTGATGAGGTTGGTGATTGCTGACACAACGGCTTTGATTGTACAGTCGTAAAAAAAAGATAAAAATATATCGTTTTCATTGCGCGCAATGAAACACAAAATCAGCTCGCCCTTGGAATTACTTTGTGTTACATTACCGGTTCACAAAATATGTAGCTTCTGAAACCCACGAGTATGCTTGTCTTCGCTTAGTAAATTAATATTAGTTTCTGTTCGCTTAGAGCTATTCAAACCAAAAAATGATAAGATAAAAAATGATTTTTATTTACTATTAAAATTCACTATTCTCTTTTGTTTTCAGAAAAACACAAGTGGAGTTATGGTTACGCTTATCTAATTGTGCATACCATATTAAAATATGTTTTAAATAATAATGTTTTAACAAAGCAATGTACAGAAAAACGTTTACCTTGAACGGTGAACTTTCGAATCCAAGATTTTTCGGTGACGTAGAGAATATGAACCCGAAGTCGATGTGGATTATGTGACCTTCGCTATCCAATAAGATGTTTCCGTTATGCCTGTCAACAAAATGATAAATCATTTTAATATTTTTTGGAACGAAGTTCCTTATGGGACGATGCGGAGGGGTACCCTGACCGGGAAAAAACGTCCGTAACGTAAGATTTTTATTAGTAATGTACACAGTGTACGACTTAACTTTGCAATAACGTACAAAAAATAACATTTTTTTATTATATATTTTTTATAAATGATTGTGAATAAAATAAAGTTGATAACTTTGTAAAGTAGTTTATTATTTTTTTTATCAATAAGAAAATCATAATAAAAAATGTATACCCGAATAATTACTTTCTTTCTACCTCGAATAGAACTTAAAATTAATATTTTTATAATAAGGAACTTCGTTCCTATCCGGTGTCCCACGACACCACACATCTTTTTTTTAAGCATGACACTCATGAAACTCAGTAGGCTGTGTCTGTGGGTTAATTTACTCGTCAAGCCCTTCGTCAAGTTCGCAAGCGACGGGTTCGGCGAGAACGATGGCCGGTGCTTGAGGTACCTAAAACGCACCGTTTACCATTCGGTCCGCAAGATCGGGAATGAATTTGACGCTAGAGGCGCTGCTCAAACTGCATACAAATTTGAGTTAACTTTTACGCTATCGAGAACGTTAAAAACTCGGCACTAAGCACAGCGGTCTATAGTGCTCGAGGTGCTTACCGGTCCTTGAGTTGCAGCAGATAGCTGGCGAGCGCGTAGGCGGCAACGGATTCCACGAAGTTCCTTTGCGCGCGCAGGAAGCCTTCAGAGGTGGGCGCGCCGTGCTCCAGCTGTAGCCACGCGCGCAGGGACTTCCCCGACTGCTTCTTGATCTGGTGCAGCGACACAGAGTTCAGCACCTGCCAATAAAGATCTTCATTATATTTACTGGTGGTAGGTGAGTCCACGCGGGTAGGTACCACCACCTCGCCTATGTAGGCCGTGAAGCAGTAATGCGTTTCGGTTTGAAGGGCGGGGCAGCCGTTGTAACTATACTGAGACCTTAGAGCTTATATCTCAATGTGGGTGGCGCATTTACTTTGTAGATGTATATGGGCTGCAGTAACCACTTAACACCAGGTGGCCTATGAGCTCGTCCACCCATCTAGGCAATAAATAAAAAGAATCTTTACTAGCGGCCCGATCCGGCTCCGCTCGGGTCTTTAACGAAAATTTCAACGATATTTGACGTTGTTTTATTTTTTAAATAAAAGAACACTTATTGCGGCATAACTATAATAGTTTGACATATATGCTGTCGCAACACTTTTTGTAAATAATAATGTGTTCTACAAAGTCGTAGTGCATTATTTTATTCTATCATCAATAGTTTTCGCAGGGCACGTGATGTAAATAATATTTTAGGTAATTTTTTTACACCTTGGGTTAAATTATTGGAATTTTAATAAAGATCCCTAATTTTTTTCAAAAAAGATTATAGCCTATGTCACTCGGGACTGTAGCTTCCAAACAGTGAAATAATTTTTCAAATCGGTTCAGTAGTTTTGGAGCCTATTCAATACAAACAAACAAACAAATCTTTCCTCTTTATAATATTAGTATAGAAGTATAGATTATGAATTAATCGGCGTATGGACTATTGTTCACATACCACGGCAATTAGAATACGATTGTGCGAGCAAGACAACATGATGGTGTACCGTATATACCTATCCCCTCCCGATTGGGGGGAATATCGACAAACCTGAATTAGTTGAATTGAAAACGACTTTAATTTAGTGTTTAAGAACATTAAATAGTTTAATTTTGTCATCAATGTTTTGTAACTGATTAAAAATATTGAACAAGTTAATTACCTAAACGTAAGTACCTACCTAACAACTAAACAGTGCTAGCCCTATCGAAAAACTCTATTGTCCCCGTACGTGACCCGATTCACCCCAAAAGCCAAGGTGGATCAGGTCAATCTAGTTTTTTAAGTGTTTGTGTGTATTTTTCAATGAACTATGTATAATAATGCATCGTATATGAAAATTTAAACCTCCGGAAACATTTTTATCTCAATTTTATTGGTATAACCCTAAGAAACAACGCTGAAAATTTGTGTTGGGATTGGAAAGCGTCCCGATTCTCCCCAATCTATTGTATTATACACAAACTCTTCTACACGGTTTTACATACGTATTAAGTTCCACGGGGGTTCGAATGCGCTCCTCTCAATGCCATTGAACGTGATAAGGTTATTTACCTATTGTTCCTAACTCGCGATAACGAAGCAATATATTTAACATAACCCTTATATTTAATCGGCTGGCTGATAATATCCACCCACGTCCCCGCCTACGTGACGTCACCACTGAGCTCGCAACGACACGACCTTTAAGCCGCATCTGAAGGGAGCACCCTGTACGTGGCGGCACAGGGTGGTGTAACGCCGGTAAGAGTAACGCCATCTATCACCAAATACCCGAACGAATATCGAAGGATCTAGAACGCTCGAGAAGTACAACGTCATCTATTGTCAGATAGCGGAAATACACATCGAAAGTACTCGACTTGTGAGGAATATTCTCGATCATTCTAGGGATGTGGTATCCGCTACAAAAGCGTTGCAGAGATGGCGCGCAGTCAGTTAGTAATCGGATTTACTCGAAGCGAAACAGCGAAAGAATCACCTGAAGCGAAGCGGAAGAAGCGAATTGAAAATTTTAAAGCGTTTTTGAAGTTTGTTAAGTGTTCTAAGTGCTAATACAGTGTTAACTTGCATTTCGGTAAATTTTTTTTCTTACTGCTTTGATGGGTGAACGAGCTCACAGCCAACCTGTTGGTAAGTGGTTACTGAAGCCCATAGACATCTACAACGTAAATGCGCCACCCATCTTGAGATACACAGATATACAAGAGGTCCTACCACTAGTTAATCCCGAACCCCAGCGCGTAACAGTGGGAATCCCCGCGTCCGTAACTATCCATGTTCACATTCAATCTCGTGTCGTTCGCGTCACGTTTCGCGAAGCCTCAGCGTGACGCGAACCGTTCGCATTAGACACGAGATAAAGTTCGACGTCACAACAATACAGTATCATTAGTCACGTGGCTCGGAACGGATGTCTGCGATATGAAAACATTCGAAGAGATCAAAGGGCCATTTAGTTGTTTAATATGTTTGTAGCGAGTGTACATATTAAAATGTTGTTTTTTGTTTTTCTTTGCTTAGATGTCTGGTCGAGCTTACGGCCAAACTTACGTTAAGTGACTACGGAAGCCCATAGACATCAACAACGTAAACGTCACTAAGCTTGAGACTTGAGGTCTAGGACAAATTAATGGTCTGTTCTGTTATAAAAACTTATTTGAAATACTTATACGGTTTCATAACTATTTATCCGCGGTGATTTCCCAACTATTTATCAAAGGCAGTATGAGTTGAATTACATTTTTATTGCCTTTAATATCAGGAGAGCATACGCCCTCTCGTGGTATGTTAAGTACGCCAATGGTAACAAAACAGAAGACTAATAATAATATTACATACATATACAAACACATCTGCGGTATATATATATCATATAATTGTCTTATTCTGGTGATCCTAATGAGGATATCATATCAAAGTAATAAAGTTAATAAAGTATTATTGGTGTTTTAATATTTTTGCAATTTAAGTTTTCGTGTTAATCGGACGTCTTGTAGTGTAGGTGACAATTGCGTTTTTTTCTTTTCCTATTTATGCTGATAACCTAGGTTGCTATTCCAGCTACAGTCGGAGAGGTAGGTGAGCTCACGGGGCTCTAACCAGAGGACGTTGCTAACACTAGCCCTAGCAAGAGCAGTGCTTCGCAGAAGATCCGGCGGATGATTGCGTTCCATACAGACTTACTGGTGGTAGGACCTCTTGTGAGTCCGCACGGGTAGGTACCACCGACCTGTCTATTTCTGCCGTGAAGCAGTAATGCGTTTCGGTTTGAAGGGCGGGGTAGCCGTTGTAACTATACATGAGACCTTAGAAGTTATATTTGAAGGTGAGTGGCTGATTTACATTGTAGATGTCTATGAGCTCCAGTAACCACTTAACACCAGGTGGGTTGTGAGCTCATCGACCTATTTAAGCAATAAAAATAAAAAATGTGTGTGCAATTCACACACGGTAGAAGTGGAACTTATTAAAAAAAAGAATAATCGCAAGGGTCTACCACTCCGCAGTGCAACGAAGCAGCCTCACCCTGAGGGATCACGGTGAGGGAGGCATGATCACGGTATCCCTACACCAGGTAAGTATGATTAAGCAAGAGAAATACAAGAACGTCTATCAACTGTTTAACATCTCGTCACCGCGATTCAGAAATTGTTGAATTTACATGCAGCGGACATCTGTTGATAACAAACTAAATAGAAATAAAAATATCTCAGGGCGCTCTGAGAGCCACGAAAGGGTGCACGGACGTCAATAACACACTGAACTAGTCGGGGACGCGAGACGGTGTGAAGCGCTTCGTGATCTGTCGGCGCCGCTCGGAGCCGCTTCGGCAAGCCAATCGCGGCACACTAATTTTTTCGTTTCGTTTCATTTCGTTTCATCGAGTTTGAAATCACAACGATTCTAAAGAAGTTTCACTTAAAAAAAAAAGAAGTAACATGAGCAATACGGACCGGTTGTATGAGTCCGGTGTCGCGGCCCAGACACAGGATCTCGTAGGGGCGCAGCGCCAACGGCACGCGCTCGTGGCGCCAGATGGCGGTGAGGCGGCGCAGCAGCTGCGCGGCCAGCAGCTCCTGGCGCAGGTCGTCGCCCACCTTCACGATGCAGCCCAGCAGACGCCAGCCCGACAGCGCGCCGTACGGGGACATGGCGCGGATGCGGCACAGCTTGCTCTCCCACGATTCCTGTAGATCAATGTATTAAGACTCAACTTTTTTTTTTCAAAATATCTGACGCGTACAAATCAAACAATTCCTGGGAACTAGAGGTCGCCCAACGGTCGAAATTCGATCATAATCATTAATTTAAATTATAAATTTAAACATTATGGTTTTTTTTCTACCTGAGCTGATAGCTTTGAGAGGCTATTTCAGCATAACCTTAACTAGCAGGTGAGCTCACGGGGCTCAAACTTGACGACGTTGCTGACACGAACCCTAGCAAGAGCCGTACTTCGCAGAATCTACCACCGGATCGGAAACGCGACCCACTGAGAAGATCCGGCGAGAAACTCAGTGGGCTGCGTCTATGTGTTTATTCGTCGAACCCGTCGCTTGCGACGAATGGAAAAACTTTGTATCCCTTTTTACGAAAATTGCGCGGACGGAGGAGTATGAAATTTCCCACACTTATAGAGAATATAGAGAAGGAGTGCAGAATGTTAATATTTTTTTAAATTATGCCTAAAAAATACATGAAATTAATAAAAAAAACATTACACACACTACCATATATTTGACGCACACGCGCATGCATACTATTTATTTATTGTCAAACTTTTGTTCTTGACGTCTGTGGTCAAATTGAGAATAGATTAAATACCTATTGTTTGTCTTTATTAATAATCTTGGCGAAATTTGTGATTATAGAAGTATAATAGTTTTTGAAAATAGAATCATAATAGTGTACGAACTTACAATTCCAATTAATTATAGTCGAATTTCGACTACTGCGGGACCTCTAGTTCTAATTAAACAGTAAAATTTCGTATTTTGTACCACGAGCTCACACATCATTATGTCATTTTCGTTACGCTCAATGATCGCTGTGAAATTTTAACGTTACGTTCTTCGTGATTTTTTATAAAGATTACTGAAGATTTTACTCATTAAATCTTTGTCATAGGAAACAAAGTATCGCTTCGAATTGCACGTTCGGAATACAACAATACGTGGTCATTTAATACATACTAGAGGTCCCGCAGTAGTCGAAATTCGACTATAATTAATTGGAATTGTAAGTTTGTACACTATTATGATTGTATTTTATACTCCTATAATCACAAATTTTGCCAAGGCTACACTATAAAAAAATATATTAATAAAGACAAACAATATTTAATCTATTCTCAATTTGACCACAGACGTCAAGAACAAAAGTTTGACAATAAATAGTATGCAATGCGTGTGTGCGTCAAATACATGGTATGTAGTGTGTGTAATGTTTTCTTTATTGATTTAATGTATCTTTTATGCATTATTTTAAAAAGATATTAGCATTGTGCACTTCTTCTCTATATTCTCTATAAAAGTGGAAAATTTCATACTCCTCCGTCCGCGCAATTTTCGTACAAAGTTTTTACTTCACGTATTAATACATATATAGATATCGAATCTCTAATCGATTATGCAGTCTGTATTCAAATGTATTATTACAAAAGTTATTTTCCTTGTTTCTGGAATGAAGTGGAAAATAATACTACATTGTTATTATGTATTACGGACGAACAGAAAACTCGAATGAGCAAAACACCATATTATTTTTACTTAAATCACGTACAAAACTTATCTTTATGATTATATACTGTGTAACTGAGATTTAGAACTCGTGTCTCTAGATCAGTCACTGACACGACATTTATGTTGTCGATATCTATGAGCTCCGGTAACCAATTAACACCTTTTTTTTTTTTTTATTGCATAGCTGTGTGGACGAGCTCACAGCCCACCTGATGTTAAGTGGTTACTGGAGCCCATAGACATCTACAACGTAAATGCGCCACACACCTTGAGATATAGTTCTAAGGTCTCAGTATAGTCACAACGGCTGCCCCACCCTTCAAACCGAAACGCATTACTGCTTCACGGCAGAAATAGGCGGGGCGGTGGTACCTACCCATGCGGACTCACAAGAGGTCCTACCACCAGTAATTACGCAAATTATAATTTTGCGGGTTTCATTTTTATTACACGATGTTATTCCTTCACCGTGGAAGTCAATCGTGAACATTTGTTGAGTACGTATTTCATTAGAAAAATTGGTACCCGCCTGCGGGATTCGAACACCGGTGCATCGCTTCAACACGAATGCACCGGACGTCTTATCCGTTAGGCCACGACGACCACAGTCACAGACACCTTAGGAACGTCTTGTGAGTCCGCACGGGTAGGTACCACCACCCTGCCTATTTCTGCCGTGAAGCAGTAATGCATTCCGGTTTGAAGGGTGGGGCAGCCGTTGTAACTATACTGAGACCTTGGAAAACATATCTTAAGATGGGTGGCGGTATTCACGTTGTAGATGTCAATGGGCTCTGGTACCCCTTAACTCTAGGTGGGCTGTGAGCTCGCCCACCCATCTATGCCATAAAAAAACCAAAAAAGAAACATATGAGTCGGGAGCTAATCCAGTCGTCTAAACAATAGAAAAGAACGATTAGTAGAGAATGTATAGCGTACCTTAAGTGCGGTAGCGGACGGATCGGCGGGGTCGTGTCTGAAGGTTTCTGCTTCTGTGGCGTCGACCAGCCTCCTGCGCACCTCGCCGGCGACCACGGCCACAGACTCGCGGCTGCCGCACGATGACGTGGACAGAACCGAAACCGCCGAGACCTGCGCAAACAAGAAACCGTTTTTCTTTCGGTCCATGGGCCGAACCTGCTACGAGGTCCCCGCGCCTAGAGTGCGCGCGGAGCATGTGGGACTGATCCACGACTGCGGGACCGCGGACCCATGGATATTTTCAGGGCCCTACAAAAAAGAAACCCTACGCAAACTATTTTTTTTCTCCTACCTATGCTGATAGCCTTGAGAGGCTATATCAGCGTTACCCTAGCGTGTGGGTGAGCTTTCAAGGCTCAATACGAAGGTGTTGCTAACAATGGCCCAAGCAGGAGAATCGCAGAATCTACCACAGGATCGGAAACGCGACTCACTGAGTAGATCCGGCGAAAAACTCAGTGGGCTGTATCTGTGGGTTGATTTACTCGCCGAGCCCTTCGTCGCCAGCGACGGGTTCGGCGAGGACGGTGACCGGCTATTATTTATATGAAGGGTAGAAATAAGGAGCACCATTTGTATATATTAAATAGTGTCCTCTGAAAGGGAGCCAATTAAGCTGGCGGTATAGTAAGTGGAATGCTTTTAAAAACAGTGCCATAAACTACCACACTTAACTCTGTTTAAAACTGCTATATTCATACAATTTCCACTTCCTACACTAGCGCTATTTTGGTGACTCTTTCAACAATAGCTTGCTGTTTAGGTAGAGACACTTTTTCAACATGTCCCCTATACAAAATGGCGCTTCTTACCTCTAACTTTCATAAATTATTTAATGTTAAAACTTTCTTGGCACCCTCTTATAATTTAAAACGGGATAAAACGAAAGGACGACATTAAACAGAGACAAACATATACTTTTATGGCATTTAGCCTGCGAGAGAATGAGATGAAATGCTTGATGAACGTTTTACTTCACGTTTTGTTTTTTATCGATAGGGGTGAACCAGCTGACAGACCACGGGTTGTTGAAGCGACATGAACTCAACGAGTAATCAAAGAAGATACGAGTTGATCTACAGAGCCGACCTCCCTGGCGTCATTAACAATGACAATCTCATAACTTTTTCGCGCAATAAAACTGTTCGCAGGCTCTTTCGTGTTTTGTCTTTAGCGACCACATTGACTATAACCATCTGTTTGAATAATCTAAAGCACTATTTTATAGGGCTGTCTCTCACAAGTTTTTTATTACTGTTTTATCAATAGCAATGTACCACTAAAAGTCGATTAACTATGAGCACCCTTGATCAAAGTCAGACAAAAAAAAAAAACAATTACTAGAATAATGCATGTGCGTTCAAAGTTATTGAGTAGTTTGGTAAATTAATTATGATTGATTCGTAGTTACGAATCGATTGAATTGTGTGTTCTCGTAAAATTAATTTCCCATTTTACGTAATGGTATTGTTAGTGATCTAATAGATGCCTTATGCTTTATACACTAGTGTATAACACAGAAGAGTTTTCATCTTTCATTTTCATTTCATTCGTTTAAAGCTAAATCTACTCATTATTATATAAATACAATTTCTAATGATTTAATTCCTCCACAATTAGATAACGATTTATGCTAATGAAAGCGGACCTGTTTAAAAATATCTAAGTGCATATTAAAATTTTATGAATGTGTTGATTTAAAGCAAATGAAACTATATGAAAAAACATAAAAGAAATTACATTATTATAATGATGTTACTCAACTAAAAAGTCTAATTCGCTTACAATTTTCTTGGTGATTTAGTGAATGTCTCGTCAAAACTTTTGAATTAATACACTTTCACTCGGCAGGCGATGTGTGTTTAAGTCACTACCGTAAAAACGGAGTTCTTAGAACTCAGGTCTCGAGATGGGCCTCGCCTACACATAATAAGCCCTCGTATTCATGGCTGTAAAGTTTTTAGCAAAGTTTTACGACTGACCGCCTGTCTGGCGTCAACCCTCCTTGGGTATGCTTTTGCTGGTAGATTGCCCGCTACCAGTCGGGTAAAGCGCTGGATGTTTGCGCTTAAATGCCCCTGTCGCCTTTTACGACACCCCTGGGAAGATAAGGGGGCGGAACTATTCTTAGCCGGATCCGTGCGGACTTACCACACCTCATAAGCAATATAAAAAAGTCACATTAGGATCGGAGGGTTTGTTCTCGTGTTCTTAAAGTACGTACCTGCGACACGCTGTCGGGCGCGGGCGCTCTGTGGTCGTAATGAGAGCTGAGTTCATCGTCGTCATGACTCCAGCAGTCTCCGGTGTCCACGTCGTCCAGTGCCGAATACAGGGAGAGCGCAGGCCACTCAGGCACGAGGTTCTCCTCACTCTTCGTATGTCTGATGGGGGGTGAGTGGGGAGCCGGTGGCGCTGGAGGCAGCTGGCGGGGAGGAAGAGGCTCGTGCCCGTCAGTCTCTAGTACCTCCACGTACATTATGTACGGAGCCTGTGAGATAAATGTATCAATGTAATGTATTCAAATAATACAAAGGAACAGATAATTAGTTTACCATTGATCTTTTACAATATAGACATGTGAACAAGCTCACGGCCCAACTGGTATTAAATGGTTGGCGGAGCTCATGGACGACACAACGTTAATATATATACAAATATTTATACTATGATTAAATAGAACTTTGTCTGTATATTAAATACATTTATAAGAATTGTTGTATTTTTTTTTTGTTTATTGCTTAGATAGTTGGAAGAGCTCACAGCCCACCTGGTGTTAAGTAGTTACTGAAGCCCATAGACATCTGCAATGTAAATGCGCCACCCACCTTGAGATATAAGTTCTAAGGTCTCAGTATAGTTACAACGGCTACCCCACCCTTCAAACCGAAACGCATTACTGCTTCATCGTAGAAATAGGCGGGGTGGTGGTACCTACCCGTGCGGACTTACAAGAGGTCCTACCACCAGTCATTTACGAAGAGACGTCATTGCCTCGACCACTAATCTTCGATTTTTTACGTGTCTATTTTTGCGTTTATTTGAGCATCAAACAAAGTGACTAGAGTAAAGTTTTTGTGCGTAAACAGTTTTGATTAGACTTTAAAATTATTTCAAATTAGCGAAATTTAGTTACATAACAAATTAGTGAATCCAAATTTCTTAACTTTCTTAACAGCTCACATTCCGCATACATACATACATTCATAACATTATTTAATCAAATTCCAACGCAGCTAGAGCCTCGGTCGAAATTACCATATCTCCTTGGGAACATAAACAACTCACAATAAGCAACTCTTTAACAAAATTAAAAACAAACATTTCTTATTTATTTCTCCGTAAAGCCATTGAACAACGTCATAATGATAGTAAAGATAAAATACTTAATAATATTAAGCTATCGCTAGAATGTTACCGGTTTGAAGACATCTTAGATAATTCGACTATTTAATACGAGTACAATGAATCAATAAAGCTATTGTACTAGAATTACTAGATCGTGTTATCCAAGCAAATAGTTTTATAATATGTACTTGAACCTCTCTAAGGCTGAATCTAGAATAGACAATATTCTATTATTATAATGTTTACTTCCCTGTTTTTTATAGCAGTGTTTTAATGAGCATAAAGCGGATTTTGATTAACGGTTTGTTTGAGTGACACAGCGACGTCTATAGTATATTTAGTTCTGTAGATTTAAATTTTCATTCGGGTTAACCGAAAGTTTCACGTATTAACAAAAATATCTAACTAATTCGAATGATCTCTGATTCAATCACAATCAAATTCATGTAGCTTTAAAGAAAAAAAAATGGAATACGGATTTAATCGTAGCTTTGGTTCGAAGTACCTACCACAGTTGTTAATCCATTGTGATTTATTGATATTATAATATTGCTGTCGTAATTTATATATTTTAAAAGTAACTAAAACAGTTAGCTTCGGATCATCTAAGTCTCACTTACAGTTTAAGAGACTTGTTTTCAAGCCAGATCTATAGATAAAGGTACAGCTACAATTAAATGAGCCACATAAACTTTTTAAAACTGATTGTTAATGCGTTTTTTACTGCCCTACGACTTAACAGATTACTGATGATTAATTTAAAACGTTATTAATTTTGTCGAAGAGATACTGCACTAACAGGCTGTTTTTTTTATTGCCCTTGTAGGCAGACGAGCATACGGCCCACCTGATGGTGAGTGGTTACCGTCGCCCATGGACTTCAGCAATGCTAGGGGCAGAGCCAAGCCGCTGCCTACCGCTTAATACTCTCCACAACGTGCATTATGAATACAACATGTGCACACAGAAGAAACGATGAATCGACTTTCACAGTTCCATCTGGTGCGATTCTCGAAAACTTATGATAATATTAACAGCAATAGTATATATACATTAAAACATTTATTAAAGTTACACTAGCGGACCCGACATACGTTGTCCTGTGAATGCATACACAAAAATTCATTCAAATCGATCCAGCCGTTTAGTTGCAGTATAGATAAATAGCCTGGATACCGACTACAGCGCCATCTGCCGGACTGATTTGTGAATCTAAGCCACCCAGGGCGCCACGCAAACGCATACAAAAAAATTCATTCAAATCAGTCGAGCCGTTTAGGAGGAGTTCAGTGACATATACACGTGCATTCGAACTATATATACGAAGACTGACTGATATAAAATATATTAAAAATTCAAAAAAAAAAACAAGAACAGAATAAAACAGATGATGTCATCTATCTGTGTTAGAATTCATTTGATTTACTACTTAATTATGAAATTCCTAACGCAGTAAATTCTATCTCGATCATTATCTAGTGCGAATAGCGATCTCGCACTAGTGGATACTACTGTTATTACTAGATCTGCCGCGATTCAATATTGCATTTCACCTTTTTTACACGCTTTATATTAGCTTCACTTGTATGTATGTTTGTATGTTTTTAACTGACTCCTTTAGACGCGATTTTGACCCACCTTAAACGACCAGATTTCATTTAAACTTTGTAGATTTATCGAGGACCGATGACAATACACTAATTTGATAAGATATTCCATTATTCAATTTGCAAAATAAGATTTTTGCCAATTTATATATTTTTTTAGGATTGTAGAGCACCTGCTCATGCAAGACTTCTCTCTATCACAGCTGTTTAGTCTGTGAGTTCTGATGAGCGGAACATCAACAGTGTGTACGTGATCTAAATTGTTGACAACAACTTTGATACGTCACTATAAAGTTTATTCGGAATGCAAAATATCAATTAGTAGAATATCGAATCGAATAAAAAACCGGACATTTAAAAACCGAGTTTCTCGAGTAATAGACAAAATTTAAACGATTTTTACGGTTTAATCTCGTATTTATTATTGTCATGAAATTTTTTCCGACGCTTCAAATACTTTATAGTTTTTCGTGTGCACGGCGGTCAGTCCGTCATTGAAAACTAGTTTTAATTACAAGGTATTATGTTAGAAATTCGCTTAATGGTACTTCGTGGTACGTTACACGTGCACACATCACGCACACATCGTATAGACAAACCCATGGAAGGTCAGCCTCGGTTAATTAACTTAATAAATGACTTACATTCCGAACATTCCCGAGAACATTGATATGATGAGATCATGAAACTATTTTGTGTGGCTAGCTAATTATCTAGCGCATTGGTTCCCAAACTTTGTACCGCGCGTGAACGCCAAGGGTACTCAAGAAAAGTCAGTTGATTTATTTGATATTGTCACAGAAACCATGAAGAGATATTTGTTTAATGATTTCGGGGTAAAATTAACTAAGCTTCCTATTAAACATAAAGGAAATATATAGAAAAAAATATCTAAACAGTTTCTTTCATCCCATTAAAGACAATTGAGAATGAGTGTTATATTTGCCCTACTTTCCTTCATTTCTTCAAACCCTTTAAAGGCTACGCGTTAAAGGCTATATCCAATAGCCGATAAGGGTGCCGTGGCGAAAAAAATTTAAGAAGCAATGATCTGAAGCGGATAATTCCACCGAGTGTTAATGAATATAATGACACTGCAATCCTTGATAGGAAGCGCGCCCGTCTCTACCACATTCATTTCTATTTGAATAAAGGAATAGCAGACATTCCAATATTGTCTCTGCTGCAATCGGCAACCACTTTTTGTCCGGTGAACTCGTCTAGACAGTCAAGCTGCTAATAATATTCCCTATTTTTCCGCGATTGATCAACGCCAAAAACTTTGACAAAAGCATGAAACGTACTGACAATAATGTCATGAAATCTCCGTAACCAGAGTCTAGAAGGGAATAAGCCATGATTAGCCTAGTGCAGGGGTGAGCAACCTTTTTAATCAATGGGCCAACTTAAATTTAATATTTTTTGGCGGGCCGCATATCGATCAACTCTTATTAATAATTTACGAAACTTTATTTATAATAAATATTAGAATAAAAAAATATAGATATTAAAAAAAAGTAAAGATAGGAAGAAGAAAGAAGAAGAAGAAAGATAGGTACAAAGTAAAGATAGATAAAGTAAGATACAAATTTCAAGCAGTTAAATTTTCGATTATTTTCTATCATGAACACTCCGATTCACGAATAGTTTTAATACTACTGTATTAATGCAAGCTCGGAATACCATTCGGAGAAACGGTTTACCCGGCAATCAAATTTTGATAAACATAATCTTGCTTCTATTCTATTATGTTAATAATTTAAAAATTATTTATTCTATTCATCGATAAATATTACAAAAATTACCTAATTTGTATACGCATAACGTAATCTAATTACGCAAAATCCCAGAGTTGACAATTAATTGGTTATTGACATAATGAAATTGTCGCAGTTTTGTTGTGAATCAACGCGTGAATCACGTTGTCCGGTCCAATGTTTAAGATGCTCGCGTCATATACATATGCTGAACATTGTTAGAGACTTCACTCAAGTCTCATCGTTAAATTCGCCTACACATCTACGCCAAAATACGGTAAACCAATTAAGTTCATTGAAATCTTTACTAAGTAAACGTTTATAATAGGAGACAGACAAATGAAATGCGAAGTTTAATAAATGAAAATCTCCTTAATTAATTTTTATTTATTTAAAACATATTTTTAGTGTGAGTTCGTAACTTTATTGTGACAAGAATGGACAAGATAAAGAATGAGTATATCAGAGGATGTGTGAAAGTGGCCCCGGTAAGCAACAAATTAAGGAGCGGACGGTTAGGGTGGTATGGACATGTGATGCGTAGAGAGAAGATGCATGTGACTAGGAGATGTATGGAAATGGTAGTGCAAGGTAGAGGGGGAAGAGGTCGACCGAAGAAGACATGGATGGAGTGTGTGAATGACGATATGAGAGTGAGAGGAGTGAGTGTTGAGATGACGGCTGATAGAAGAGAATGGAAGAGAAAAATTAGCTGTGCCGACCCCACCTAGTGGGATAAGGTGGAGAAAAAGAAGAAGAGTTCGTAACTTTATTATCCTACTGTTTACAGGCAATTTATTTCAGTTGCACACCAAAAAAGAATGCAACAACAAGTCCGTACAGTTACAGTTTCAAGTAAGTTTAAGTAGTCGTTGCCTAAAGGATAAGACGTCCGGTGCATTCGTATCTAGCGATGCAACGATATTCGAATATTTCTAATGAAATAAGTACTTAACAAATGATCACGATTGACTTCCACGGCGAAGGAATAACATCGTGTAATAAAAATCAAGCCCGCAAAATCATAATTTACGTAATTAATAGTCGTAGGATCTCTTGTGAGTCCGCACGGATAGGCACCACCACCTTGCCTATTTCAACCGTGAAGCAGTAATGCGTTTCGGTTTGAAGGGTGGGTAAGCCTTTATAACTTTACTGAGACCTTAGAACTTATATTATCTCGAAGCGGGTGACGGCAATTACGTTATAGATGTCTATGGGCTCCGGTAATCCCTCAACACCGGGTGTAGTTCGTCTACCCATCTATGCAATAAATAAAAAATAAAGATGTCATACAAAAATGGTCCACCACCTACAGCGGACATTCAGTTATTTGGCTAAAATTATATTCCATATACATAATGTCATCGAATACCCTTTAAAATAAAATAAAAATTGTCACGATATCACTTAAACAGTTTTATTTATTTATTGACAATTGACAATTGAAGTCGTCGTGGCCTAAAGGATAAGACGTCCGGTGCATTCGTATCGAGCGATGCACCGGTGTTCGAATCTCGCTGGCGGGTACCAATTTTTCTAATGAAATACGTACTCAACAAATGTTCACGATTGACTTCCACGGTGAAGGAATAACTTCGTGCAGTAAAAATCATCAAACCCGCAAAATTATAATTTGCGTAATTACTGGTGGTAGGACCTCTTGTGAGTCCGCACGGGTAGGTACCACCGCCCCGCCTATTTCTGCCGTGAAGCAGTAATGCGTTTCGGTTTGAAGGGTGGGGCAGCCGTTGTGACTATACTGAGACCTTAGAACTATATCTCAAGGTGTGTGGCGCATTTACGTTGTAGATGTATATGGGCTCCAGTAACCACTTAACACCAGGTGGGCTGTGAGCTCGTCCACACATCTAAGCAATAAAAAAAAAAAAAAAAAATTTAAATTCGAGTGCTCTTAATAAAAAGTACTTTACATACGTACATTTTTTATTGTTAAAAAATAATTACCTTGCAAATTCAAAATGAAATGGCCATAATAATATAAATACTGGTATCTTTCTAGAACAATTGTTTCTTGATTTTTATCGGAATCATTAATCAAAGGTAGCCTAACATAAAAACCATGACATTATGTAGAATACGTAAATTGGTTTAAGGACGTGAGAAGCCGCTTGGAATCTTAATGAATTCAAAACTATAAAATCGATTTTAATCATCACGGTGGTACGGAGTGTCGTGATCCCACAACTATTGGTACAATCATCAAGCATGTTTGTTATCTGAATCTATCCGACGTAATGATTTTTAGAACATTTATTCCAATAAAATATTGACTACAATTTTTAATGCCTTTGTAGGCAGACGAGCATACGGCCCACCTGATAGTGAGTTGCTACCGTCGCCCATGGACGTCGGCAATGCCAGGGGCAGAGCCAAGCCGCTGCCTACCGTTAAACTTAGGTACATCAAACCCAAAACTTTGTAGCATTTACCCTTTGTGGCATTGTCTAGGGGAGCCAAGACGCTGGCTACCAAAGGTATATTAAGAACGGTCCATATGTATTGAGTCAATCAATACCTATGGACTAAACCCAACACCAACACTCATAATACGTACTTGATTTCATTAAGGCGAAAGTGAGTTTTGCTTGTTGCGCTTTCGCGTTTTAACCACTCGACCGTCCATCACGATATTTTGCATACGCGTTGAAAATACACATAAAAAAGACCTAGAACATCCTTTCATTCACGAAAAAAACTACTATTACTGAGCAATAGATTTTCTTTGCATATGACAGAGTTGTTAATAAGATTTATTAATTTTAATAGTTTATTTGGAACACTATGTTGAGTATATCAGAGAAAGTGTGAAAGTAGCCCCGGTAATCAACAAATTAAAGAGCGGATGGTTAGCGTGGTATGGCCGTGTGATGCGTAGAAAGAAGATGCATGTGACTAAGAGATGTATGGAAATGGTAGTGCAACGTAGAGGGGGAAGAGGTCGACCGAAGAAGACATGGATGGAGTGTGTGAACAACGATATGAGAGAGAGAGGAGTGACTGTTAAGATGACTGTTGTGATTACTGGTGGTAGGACCTCTTGTGAGTCCGCACGGGTAGGTACCACCACCCTGCCTATTTCTACCGTGAAGCAGTAATGGGTTTCGGTTTGAACGGTAGGGCAACCGTTGTAGCTATACTTGAGACCTTAGAACTTATATCTCAAGGTGGGTGGCGCATTTACGTCGTAGATGTCTAAGGGCTCCAGTAACCACTTCACACCAGGTGGGATGTGAGCTAGTCCACCTATCTAAGCAATAAAGAAAAAAAATGACGGCTACTAGAAGAGAATGGAAGAGAAAAATTAGCTGTGCCGACCCCACCTAGTGGGATAAGGTAGAGAATGAGAAAAGAGATTTGGAGCCCTAATTTAAAATTTTCAAATAAAACATCGAATCGAACTCTTAACGTTCGAAAGACGTTTTCAGAACGTCCTAATTACAACAGCGTAAAGAACGCGGCAATTAAACATTGACGTCGAGCGCTAATTAACACAGCCTCTATTGTTTCCAGACTTCACATCGGTATGAATGAATAACAAGTTAGAATATTTAAAAAAAATATATCATTTCATTTGAAAAGAATTGCTTTAATGAATCAAAACCGAAGCTTATTGTGCGCCACAGACGTTCTATTAAACTGGAATTATCCCCGGTGTACCAGAATAACAAATGATTGAGACGACATATCACCGATATCACAGAGATTCCGACAGGGAATCGTAATCGGACCCAGTGAGTTATTGGGTACTACAGGCTGTCAAAGTCTACATATGCCAGAGTATTTTATCTACATACGTGATGCCAAATATTCGGTAGCTAGCCTATTGCTAGGGATAGGGACGAATAGACATCACATCTGGAATCGTAAAATGACTATGTCAGACCTTTCAACACGGAACACACTATGCGCGTTTATTTTTTTCTACAAAATGCTACCCGCCTGCGGGATACGAACATCGGCACAGTCGCATCGCTCAGCACTAGTACATCTTCTTATCCATTAGGCCATGACGAATTCATAGTCTACATTATTTCATATTCAATTCATAAATCCTTGTCTACTCACCTATTTCATTGCGTTAGTTCAATCGAATTTTGACATATAATCATGTTTTTATTAAAAAATGTTACTAAATTATTTAAATAGATTGGTTCTTGGGGTCTGGAGAAAACGACTAAAGGAAGATGCTCCGTCGACCGTATGCTAGGTAGATCCGTGTCACCATTGCTGTCCAGCCGAAGCTCAAGTATTTGGGCCTTGTGTTGGACAGCAAATGGAAATTCGACCACCATTTCAAAATGCTGGTTCCAAGGCTGATGGGGACGGCGGGTGCGCTGACCCGTCTTCTTCCCAACACCGGTGGATGCAGCGCCGGTATCCGGCGACTGTACCTGGGGGTGGTGCGCAGTATGGCCCTGTACGGTGCTCCCGTGTGGTCGCCCGCACTTACCGCGCGAAACGCGGCTCTGCTGCTCAGAGCTCAGCGGGCGCTCGCGGTGAGGGTCATCAGGGGGTACCGCACCATCTCTCAGGATGTGGCCTGTGCTCTCGCCGGATCCTTACCGTGGGACCTCGAGGCCGAAATCTTGGCCACGACATACCGACGGAGAACACAGTCCTCGACTCGGGAACGGACACCCGGCCCCTCGGTTGTCGATCGATGGAGGCGTGCTGCGCGTGGTCTGGCGTATGCCAAATGGAGAGAGCGCTTGCTGGAGGAGCTCGGCCGAACTTCGGCCACTCGTCAGCGCACGCTCGAGGCACTGGTGCCTGTGCTGGAGGCATGATCGGACCGGCGACACGGTGAGCTCTCCTTTCGCCTCACCCAGGTCCTCTCAGGGCATGGATGCTTCGGGAGGTATCTGTGGAGAGTCTGCGGAAGGGAGCCACATCCGGGCTGCCACCAGTGCGGGCACCCGAACGATGACGCTCAGCACGCGCTAGAAGCGTGCCCACGGTGGGAGCACCCGCGGCGAAACCTCGTCGCGGTGTTGGGGCAGGACCTCTCTTTGCGGGCTATCGTCGCCCGTATGGTAGAGGACCGGAGTTCGTGGGAGGCCATGGCTGGGTTCTGTGACTTGGTCATGGCGCTTCGTGAGGCTGAGGAGCGCGAAAGGGAACGGGATCCCTCTTCGGCTCCTCAGCGCAGAAGGCGGGGTGGACAGCGCGTGCGAGAGGCCGCCGCTCAGCCCTCATAGGGACTATCGAGTGCCGGGTGCGGGGGCGCTCGGCACTCGACTGTTGGTCCGGTGGTGAAGCGGTGCAAGGTGGCTCCTGTGCGCCGCTCACGGTGTGTCTCCCGAGACGAGGTTCTACGGGATTTTCCCGGGGATGAAATCCCGTCTTAACATTAGTACGGGTACCGCCTAAGGCGAGACTTTCGGCGCGCATCGCGGTACCGTAAGTTTCGTGTAGTCGGTGTGGTGGAGGTCGATGGGGTTTAGTCGGTAGTCGTTCTGCGGGGCAAGTGTTTCGCGCGCCTTTTTCAAGGCGTAGTCTCCTGTGAGAAATTGGGGGAGGTGAAGGAGCTCGGCCTTTCTCTTCTCCCCTTCTTCCTCTCAGGAGGCGCCGGAGTCCGACATAGCCCGGTCCGTTACCCCCCTCGACCGGGTATCCGTAAATGGATTCCCCAGCGCTAAAAAAAAAAAAAAAATTAAAATGAATGTAAGCGATTCTTACCTTATCTTTGCTATTGAGCACCGTGGCCGCGTACGGTGATATCCTCAACACGTAGTGAGGCTTGTGATATAGGGGTAGCCAAACTTTGGCCGGCAAATTCAGGTTCAGAGTCGCTAGTTCAGCTCTGAGGTGGCCATTCCTTCGTTCCTTGTCCGCGACGCTGGCCAACCGGCGTCCGATATTCATTAGCGCCAACATGAACTGCAATATCAATTATTCAGTAAACTATTTGAAACCGACATGAGTATACATATAAAACATACCTATTTTTTTAAGGTGCTTCAGCACTAATCGTTTTTATTCGATCGTAATACGAATTTAACTTTTTTATTTTTTATTGCATAGATGGGTGGACAAGCTTACAGCCCACCTGGTGTTTGCGTGGTTACCGGAGCCCATAGACATCTATAACGTAAATGCAGCAACCCACTTTGAGATATGAGTTCTAAGGTCTCAGTACCTATAATTAGAACGGCTGTCCCACCATTCAAACCGAAACGCATTACTGCTTCACGGCTGAAATAGGCAGGGTGGTGGTACCTACCCGTGCGGACGCACAAGAGGTCCTGCCACCAGTAAAAACTATAGAAGTTTTTCTATATCGTTCCATTGCTTGATTTTTATTTTTATTTAGTAAGTTACCGGAGCGCAGGGACATCACAGCGCGCATGTCGTCACCCACCTTGAGACGTGAGGTCGAAATCCGAATTCTATAATAGCTATACCAATCTTCAAAGCGGAATACATGAGCGTTTCGCAGAAGAAATAGTCAAAAAATAACGGTATCTATCGCTACTAGCTATACTATACGTCCTTAAACCAATTACTATATCACTGAATGTATACACATTTCTGCCATTCCCGATCCTGCGGACAGAATGGAAAGCAGTCGACGTCGCCCAAAACACGTCATCTCGGATCCTCCCGATCCACTAACGGTGCTTCTAGGTACTTCAAGCACCGGTCACCGTTCTCGTCGAACCCGTCGCTTGCGACGAAGGGCTCGACGAGTAAATTAACTCTCAGACACAGCCCACTGAGTTTCTCGCCGGATCTTCTCAGTGGGTCGCGTTTCCGATCCGGTGGTAGATTCTGCGAAGCACGGCTCTTGTTAGGGTTCGTGTTAGCAACGTCATCAGGTTTGAGCCCCGTGAGCTCACCTACAAACGTTAGGGTTACGCTGAAATAGCCTCTCAAGGCTCTCAGCTTAGGTAGAAAAAAAAAAAAAAAACATTTCTGAATTGATTACTGATGTAGAGGTTATCTTGTACTTAACGATCGGATCTTTCCGATTACAAGGACTTATCACGAATCGATTAGTTAACAACGTGATTAAAGCCGCAGTTATTGTCGTTTATAATCATTTATTTAATAACAAACTACGTTTGGATTACCCTAGTAATCGGTGATATTAGTTTGAACAACATATTTTCAAGAAAGTAGCGCTGTTTGATTTTTTAGTTTAGATAGCCTATTATCGTATTATCGGTTAGGCACCAGCTACCTCGACAGTCGCAGTTTCAAGGCTACAAAAACAATTCACCTCCACGTGTCTTTAATAAATAAATTAAATTTCCGAGCAATGCTTGTACATAAATCTTCGATGAACTAGTAATGTTTAATATCTTAAATTTTTGTAATGAAAACTAACTTTACGGTTTAATCTAGCGGTTTTTACTATGAATTTTAAGGTAAAAATTTCATTTATTTATTTAAAGTTTCAATTTTCACAACCGAAATTTTGTCACGATTACTTAAGATTCAGAAAAATATTAAATTATGTTAACGATCGCTGCCGCGACAGTCACACGGGCCCCACAAGCGAAATTACAACACCGCAGAGCAGAATTCCACATTTTAATTGGCCAATAAAAAATGTGTTAATAACCGAGTGACATCTAACGGACGCTGACGAAAGACCAACCTTTGGTCCAAGCTTTGTACTACATTGTACCAATGTCATCTAGTTTTTTTTTTATTGCTTAGATGAGTGGACGAGTTCACAGCCCACCTGGTGTTAAAGTGGTTACTGGAGCCCATAGACATTTACAACGCAAATGCGCCACGCATAGGTTTGCGGTAGGCAGCGGCTTGGCTCTGCCCCTGGCATTGCTGAAGTCCATGGGCGACGGTAAAAACTCACCATCAGGTGGGCCGTATGCCCGTCTGCCTACAAAGGCAATAAAAAATAAAAAAAAACGCACCTTGAGATACAAGTTTTAAGGTCTCAGTACAGTTAAGACGGCTGCCCCGCCCTTCAAACCGAAACGCATTACTGCTTCACGGCTGAAATACCGCTAATACATTTCGAACCACTTCGAACACACAGATGGCGCCCATTTTCTTGTTATACGATTTTGCTTTGGTATTGTCCATGCACATTTGCGGCATAATAATATACTATTAGAGGCGACTCCCTCTTAAGTCAAAGTCGATGGGCGGAGCCATTGACGACGAGCACTCACGTGGACTCGTGACGTCATCTGGAGGGGCAACTCGTCATCTGGAGGGGCAACCGACCGACCAGCGGGGACATCACGCCACCTCGGAGCACTTTTTGCTGGAAGCGCGCGCAGCGTTCACTTGTCTTAGATTTAATATTCTGTGTCGATCGTTCCTACCCACTTTTGTATTTTTTTATTTATTTAAATTATTAAGCCGTTGCTAAAATCAGAAGTGGGATAGGGCTTGTGCCCTATCCGCTTTTGGGTTATCCTGGCGTACAGTTTATTTTTAAAATTTGCATTAAATTAACAAAGTAATGACCGATATACGTGTAACTGGAAGCAGGGTAGGAGGACGCTCGCATTCGCCGAATGTTCGAGACCAATATTGGAGAATAATATTGGCGCGTTTAATTGCTTAAAACTCAAATGTGAACGTTGCGCGTGAGTCGAGCCCGCTAGGGTCGCAGATAGAAGACGCACGTCCCTCGACCGCGGACGGTGGTGGCGCCGGACCCGTGGTGGCGTTGGGAATCACATCACCGCCGCCGTCAGAGTCCCGCGCGTACGACGCTACAGACAGGATCATCGGAGCATTAAGTGCACTGTCCAAAGTAAGGTCGAACCATTTTTATATTTCTAATTTTGACCCCAGCGTTAATGATATCGATTCTTGGTGCGAAGTAGATTTTTTTTGTCGGATACCCTCTTATGAAATGTAATAAATCACCAAGTAACTAGCTCAACGACTTTATCACAACCGACCTTACGGTCTATTTTTATTGACGCGATAGAACATGCTCGAGACTGAATGCTCAGTTTCGGTGGGTGGAAATAGCATTCGAAGGGTTCAAAATGTTACTAGTCGGCAAACTCCATCAATACGTCAATTAGACAACAGTCCGACTGTCCAGGTCGGTGATCATGCAAACGGGACGCCGTGTTGTTCCATCGCCGTGTCGATTGTACCCGCGTTTGAGAATAGATGTAAAATAGTTCCACCACGCGTTGTGACAATAAAAAGGCAACTACCACATCAGCACGGAAGTTAACCGAATCCATTAGATTCGTAAATTCAGATCGAGCTCATGGTTACCTTATTTCTAAGTTTTACCCTGCCGTGCAATACATAGACACAATGTGTAAGGAAGTAGAATGGGCTAGATCCTTAACTGGGAAGGCACTGAGTATTTGTCACGAGTTTTGGGCTGTCTTAAGAGTGATGAGCGTACTTGGTTACACGTGTGATTGTCTAGTGACCGGACGTGGGGTAACTTCGTAAAAGACTTTAAGCCGTTGTGTCCGCGAAAGTTAGAGTATGCCAATATTCTTTATAATGCTATGCAATTAGCATCAGATTGCTTTGCCTCATACGTCGAGTGCGCCAGGAGATCGTTGCTCTGTCTTAAGATGGTCAGAGTTCTGACTGACAAACTCGGAACTTTAATAATGATACGGGGCATAATGGGCCCTCTGGTTGACTCGCGAACGCTAGTCTACAGATTCACGATTTGATTAAATTTTTGGTGGAGGTCAGGTTAGGCCGAGTCCTCGTAGGGTTCAGGCACTAGTTGAGTCACCAGTGACGCGTAATGTCAAACATTCTTGGGGTTGACTGCATGCTTCCAGAGATTTACGTGGTAACATAGTTCATGTAGATGTTGTAACGTGGTAACATAGTTCACGCAGAGATTTACGTGGTAACATAGTTCACGTAGATGTTGTAACGTGGTAACATAGTTCACGCAGAGATTTACGTGGTAACATAGTTCACGTAGATGTTGTAACGTGGTAACATAGTTCACGCAGAGATTTACGTGGTAACATAGTTCACGTAGATGTTGTAACGTGGTAACATAGTTCACGCAGAGATTTACGTGGTAACATAGTTCACGCAGAGATTTACGTGGTAACATAGTTCACGTAGATGTTGTAACGTGGTAACATAGTTCACGCAGAGATTTACGTGGTAACATAGTTCACGTAGATGTTGTACCGTGGTAACATAGTTCACGTATATGTTATGACGTGGTAACAAAGTTCACGTAAAGGTGTGACGTGGTAACGCAGTTCACGTTACGAGTGTATTAGCTTGACATGTTAACTTGGCCATGTCAACCAGACTTTACTCTCACAGTATATATGGTATGGTAACAGTGCCGATATGGTAACAGTGCCGTGTCGTCAGTACATCTAACGTAACTCAACAGCACGCAGTGAACGCACTGAAATGTGATGTAAAATGCTCACAAAAACTACTAACTTTTACTAATGGTTCATGGTACCAAAATCATGATTGTAATGCAAACAATCTATTTCTATGACGATATCATAGAACACCCCGATAGCAACGCTGTGCACACAGTGAGTCCTGCATCGTCAGAGATTGAAGACGGTCATGACATCGAGGTGAACGTGGACGTCCACCAGTCAGGAGAGGCCGTATTAGAGGCGACTCCCTCTTAAGTCAAAGTCGATGGGCGGAGCCATTGACGACGAGCACTCACGTGGACTCGTGACGTCATCTGGAGGGGCAACTCGTCATCTGGAGGGGCAACCGACCGACCAGCGGGGACATCACGCCACCTCGGAGCACTTTTTGCTGGAAGCGCGCGCAGCGTTCACTTGTCTTAGATTTAATATTCTGTGTCGATCGTTCCTACCCACTTTTGTATTTTTTTATTTATTTAAATTATTAAGCCGTTGCTAAAAATACCTACATACTCTCATACTATGCCGAGTACACAGTTCTAATGCTAGACCCAAAAGTGCAATTAACAAATTACGGATCAGTTCCCACTCGTCTCTGACAACGCAAGGGTACAAACAATTTCCGATCTAATATTCCTTTTATAATATTTTGATTAAAAAAATTGTAAAAATAATTGTATTATTAGAGGCGACTCCCTCTTAAGTCAAAGTCGATGGGCGGAGCCATTGACGAGAGCACTCACGTGGACTCGTGACGTCATCTGGAGGGGCAACTCGTCATCTGGAGGGGCAACCGACCGACCAGCGGGGACATCACGCCACCTCGGATCACTTTTGCTGGAAGCGCGCGCAGCGTTCACTTGTCTTAGATTTAATATTCTGTGTCGATCGTTCCTGCCCACTTTTGTATTTTTTTTTATTTATTTAAATTATTAAGCCGTTGCTAAAATCAGAAGTGGGATAGGGCTTGTGCCCTATCCGCTTTTGGGTTATCCTGGCGTACAGTTTATTTTTAAAATTTGCATTAAATTAACAACGTAATGACCGATATACGTGTAACTGGAAGCAGGGTAGGAGGACGCTCGCATTCGCCGAATGTTCGAGACCAATATTGGAGAATAATATTGGCGCGTTTAATTGCTTAAAACTCAAATGTGAACGTTGCGCGTGAGTCGAGCCCGCTAGGGTCGCAGATAGAAGACGCACGTCCCTCGACCGCGGACGGTGGTGGCGCCGGACCCGTGGTGGCGTTGGGAATCACATCACCGCCGCCGTCAGAGTCCCGCGCGTACGACGCTACAGACAGGATCATCGGAGCATTAAGTGCACTGTCCAAAGTAAGGTCGAACCATTTTTATATTTCTAATTTTGACCCCAGCGTTAATGATATCGATTCTTGGTGCGAAGTAGATTTTTTTTTGTCGGATACCCTCTTATGAAATGTAATAAATCACCAAGTAACTAGCTCAACGACTTTATCACAACCGACCTTACGGTCTATTTTTATTGACGCGATAGAACATGCTCGAGACTGAATGCTCAGTTTCGATGGGTGGAAATAACATTCGAAGGGTTCAAAATGTTACTAGTCGGCACACTCCATCAATACGTCAATTAGACAACAGTCCGACTGTCCAGGTCGGTGATCATGCAAACGGGACGCCGTGTTGTTCCATCGCCGTGTCGATTGTACCCGCGTTTGAGAATAGATGTAAAATAGTTCCACCACGCGTTGTGACAATAAAAAGGCAACTACCACATCAGCACGGAAGTTAACCGAATCCATTAGATTCGTAAATTCAGATCTAGCTCATGGTTACTTTATTTCTAAGTTTTACCCTGCCGTGCAATACATAGACACATTGTGTAAGGAAGTAGAATGGACTAGATCCTTAACTGGGAAGGCACTGAGTATTTGTCACGAGTTTTGGGCTGTCTTAAGAGTGATGAGCGTACTTGGTTACACGTGTGATTGTCTAGTGACCGGACGTGGGGTAACTTCGTAAAAGACTTTAAGCCGTTGTGTCCGCGAAAGTTAGAGTATGCCAATATTCTTTATAATGCTATGCAATTAGCATCAGATTGCTTTGCCTCATACGTCGAGTGCGCCAGGAGATCGTTGCTCTGTATTAAGATTGTCAGAGGTCTGACTGACAAACTCGGAACTTTAATAATGATACGGGGCATAATGGGCCCTCTGGTTGACTCGCGAACGCTAGTCTACAGATTCACGAGTTGATTTAATTTTTGGTGGAGGTCAGGTTAGGCCGAGTCCTCGTAGGGTTCAGGCACTAGTTGAGTCACCAGTGACGCGTAATGTCAAACATTCTTGGGGTTGACTGCATGCTTCCAGAGATTTACGTGGTAACATAGTTCACGTAGATGTTGTAACGTGGTAACATAGTTCACGCAGAGATTTACGTGGTAACATAGTTCACGTAGATGTTGTAACGTGGTAACAAAGTTCACGCAGAGATTTACGTGGTAACATAGTTCACGTAGATGTTGTAACGTGGTAACATAGTTCACGCAGGGATTTACGTGGTAACATAGTTCACGTAGATGTTGTAACGTGGTAACATAGTTCACGCAGAGATTTACGTGGTAACATAGTTCACGTAGATGTTGTACCGTGGTAACATAGTTCACGTATATGTTATGACGTGGTAACAAAGTTCACGTAAAGGTGTGTCGTGGTAACGCAGTTCACGTTACGAGTGTATTAGCTTGACATGTTAACTTGGCCATGTCAACCAGACTTTACTCTCACAGTATATTATACACCCGATATGGTAACAGTGCCGTGTCGTCAGTACATCTAACGTAACTCAACAAGAGCCTACTATACATGAACGCACTGAAATGTGATGTAAAATGCTCACAAAAACTACTAACTTTTACTAATGGTTCATGGTACCAAAATCATGATTGTAATGCAAAAATCTATTTCTATGACGATATCATAGAACACCCCGATAGCAACGCTGTGCACACAGTGAGTCCTGCATCGTCAGAGATTGAAGACGGTCATGACATCGAGGTGAACGTGGACGTCCACCTGTCAGGAGAGGCCGTATTAGAGGCGACTCCCTCTTAAGTCAAAGTCGATGGGCGGAGCCATTGACGACGAGCACTCACGTGGACTCGTGACGTCATCTGGAGGGGCAACTCGTCATCTGGAGGGGCAACCGACCGACCAGCGGGGACATCACGCCACCTCGGATCACTTTTGCTGGAAGCGCGCGCAGCGTTCACTTGTCTTAGATTTAATATTCTGTGTCGATCGTTCCTGCCCACTTTTGTATTTTTTTTTATTTATTTAAATTATTAAGCCGTTGCTAAAAGTATTATATTTCTATGAATCATTATTTTACTTTACTTTAATAAAAGACTTTTCAATAATTCAGTATAACATTGCCAAGGGATATAACCGTGAGCATTTAATTCGTGACGTTTAAAACAGTACATCGTAATAACAGAGAATGATTTTAAAACTTTTTTTTATATTTAGTTTCGCGACAATGATTATACGATTATTAGTCAATAATAATTAACAAGAGAACTTTGATATACCAGAAGAATACCAGAATTAGAATAAATATAATCAAATATGCATTGCCCTGTCTGTTACATTTCTTATACCATAGCATGGTAATTTATATCTAATATGCTTGTTGTAAAGTCTTATAAATTTAATAACATTAAACTAAATGCAAATGTTACTCTTTGATAGCATGTATAAGATCTGTCAATACGGAATAATATTTTATTTCAATTAGTGATAATTTCAACGATCCTTTGAAAATATTTCATATTTCAGCTAACTTTTTTAAGACCTTTTGTTTATTAAGATTTTACGATATTTTAAAACCTTTAATTAGATTTACGAAATCAATATGAATTCACTATTACATATTTATTCTGTTTACCCTGCTGTTCATGTTTTGATGCAAAATAGTTATGTATTCGTCAAGAATTTACACAAGTGTACGGCACGTGTCGTGAAATGTGTTTAACACATTACAATTCATTTAACTAATCAAAAGTTGGTTCGGTATATAAACTCAAATAAGTTCATCTCGTTTCTGTTTACAACAAAAAATAGAGATGACCTTTATTCATTGCCCATTTTAATTCACTTACTCTGTGTGAAATGTTACCACTCTATATGCTACGAGTTTAAATAAATGAATTTGAATTGTTGCACTATTTAGTTTTGGGATTCAAACACTAATCGTTGTTGTCGTCAAACATTTTAAGGTCCCACCCTAAAATATCGATCGACTGATTTAATTAAACGAATGATTAATAATTACCTCTAAATGCGGTGCCAGTCTGGGAGCGTCGCACGAACACTGTTCCCCACAAACACAACCGTTATCGAAGGCTCGTCCAGATGTCAAGTCCCCTAAATACTTCCAAGGAGGCGTCGACACTCTCAACGCCGAAGCGTCCGATTGTGTTCGGTGATGTCCTCTTTTCGCTGCCGGCCTAATCTTTTCGGCCAGTATGGATTCTCTCAACTTCATCGCTTTAGACGTTGTCGAATCCCCACCGAACGCTGTCAACAACCATACGAGTCGCAGCGAAAACTCCGTGCTTTGTTTACATCTATGAATCAAATACGGCTTTAGCACCTCCGCTACGTCGGCTAACTCTATGTACATCGTTGCCAGCTGCGGCAGATAGAAATCCACATCCTCGTGCGGAAACGAAAACAATTTATTCGCCAGATAAGTCTGTACGCCTGAGGAGTTGTGAAAATATTCTATTGCCATGTTCATGTCAAACAACGAGCTCTCGAATAGTCTTAACAGAGAGTCTTTGTTTTTGGACGTGCTTGCGATGCTGGTGCCAGCTGTAGTTGTCGGTTCTGCTATCGTATCGGGGGGATCGGGAGGTTTCTCTGAGTCTTCCGGATTTCCAGAATCAAGACTTTCTCTAGACCGCGCCGCTGTCGACAGCGGAGGTCGCTCGTCTTCGTTGTCATCGGGCGGCGTGTGAATACCAGAGTCGTCTGAGCCGGTCGGCACTTCCGGAGGCAGAGCCAATCTCGGAACCGTCGCTTCGATAGTGAGTCGCAGAGGTGCATCCTCCGGCGAAGTTGGTGTCATGTCTTCTGGTATCCGTTGGAGCACAGAGTCCAGGGACCTGTTCCTTTGATGACCGCATCCCGCTGGCGGCCCTCCTGCGCCTGTCACATGCCTACAACAATAAAAAAAACATACGTAAAATCATATGGTTTTTCCAAAATCTATAATGTATTCTATTAAAATTGAAACCGGTAAATATATTGCTTTATTGCTTATATAAATGTATGTATTATTGATAACGCACTTATAAAAGGGATCCTCGTAATGTTGAATTCCGATTACGATAATTTTCCTAACCATCTGGTCGACTAAACTTTGGCTGTTAATTCGTAAATCACTTGATTCAAAGCACAGAGTAGGTACGTAATTTAATTATCATCCACAACAGCAGCCACGAGAACGAAGCGTTGGAGCACGAGCGAGCGGTAGTCACAGCCCGCAAACAACCTTGCGATGTTTCACAGCGCGTAAATAGAAACGAAACGCCGACCGACCGACAAACGCACGTCCATCCTTGAAGCGGCCGTATGCCATACTGTCATTAAAGTCTGTCTCGTGTCCGTATTCTGTGTATTTTACGCAACTGAACTCAATAAACGCTCCGCATACCATTCGAATAAGGATCGCCTCGATTACGCAGCCTAAACACCACCCAAAGAAGTTTTACTACGAAACAAGTAAACAAAGATCTGTGAGCACATTTCTTGGACCGACTAGGTATACGATGTTAAAGTTTTTCAAGAAGTGGAATGAATTTTTACTTTTTGTTTGTATATTTGATAACTACACTTGGTCAAACATACGTCATGTAATCAAAATCATATTATTTGCGTGAGTTGCGTGTGGCTAGATAAAAAAATGCCGATAGTATTTATACTATTATTGAATACAAAAATGGATTCGGTACACTACGCTTATCATTAAGATTTGTATCGACAAAGTTGCAAAACCAGTTACTACATCAAAATACGAAGGCGAGTCTCTTATTAGTATTCACCGTGTGACTTTAGTAGTTCCTTATGAGACCGCGTGGGTCTCGGGGCTCAGCCGTGACGGAATAACAATGAAAATAACAGTTACAAAAGAATTTGTGTAATATCTACGACAACTGTCGCTTCTACGTAATTTTTACGTTCGACAAAAGTAAACGTCTAGACAGTACCAGTTTCGAGATAATATTATATTTCCCGATCGCTATCGTAAAACAGTCGATAGCAACTTGTATAAAATAGAAAACTACATGGCGTGAATTTTGCCAATGGTATGCCGTTTGAGAAAGTAAAAGGAAGTGGCGGTGTTGAATGGAATGCCATAACCACACCGTTCTTTAATGGTGAACGAATTATCGTAGTTTATTTTTGGATCGTTATCGGGAACCAAGAGTGTTTGTTGCACCCTCGGGAATAGACGTGCTGCTAAGTCCGAAACAACAATACAATTTCAAATAAGTAAATAATAATATGTACATTCTGTATTATGTAATTATACTTTATACAAAAATAACGTAACTGGTTGTTACACATTTTACTGACTTCTAAAAATTAATGTTAGAGAAGTTTTAGGATTTCTATATTGTTATTAATATGTTTCATTTGCAGCAGGTGGAATGTACAGCTTCACTTTAATCCATTGTTGCGTGTAGGTTGAGTTTTTGCGAGGGTCTATCGAATGTCGAATACCTCTACAGATTGTTTCGGTATTGAGGTCGATAATCCAGATTCTAGACTATCATAAAACAGTGCAACTATACCAGAAGAGTGTATGTACATAAAAGACATTAACAAGAAATACACCTCAACTTTAAATAAATTCACTTTACTGTTTAAAAACGCGCGTGAAACCGCAGAGCACGCCTAGTTAAATAGCACAGCTCCCAATTTATCCGATAACTAAATCGATATCTAAGGTAGGACTAAAACAATACGAAGACAATTCACCAGTTCAACAATTAATCAGGATTTTTTTTTCATGACGCTAGGCGGCTAGATAATTCACAAAACAATAGAATCTGTTCCTTATTTCAATGAAAACAAAGCAATTAAGACACTTTAAGCTGTGACGCCAGCAAACAATGATGTCAATGAAAAACCAACAGTCTTTTAACGACGACAAATTTTAAAGTTATTGTTACATTGATTTCAATTGAAGACTTGTTAAAACACTGATAGTTAATGAGGCATATTTTTGTTTAACATCTAAACAATTCAGATTTTGTAGCTCTTCGTATGGCCAGAGGTTCTTGCACCTGTCTATAGTAATAGACTGGGTTATTTCTTAACTAGCTACCCGCCCTCGCTTCGCTTCGGAAACTGTAATTTATTATTGATTTCTCCACTATTTAATGGATGTTATTATACATATAAACCTTCCTCTTCAATCACTCTATCTATAAAAAAATCGCATCAAAATCCGTTGCGTAGTTTTAAAGCTTTAAGCATACATAGGGATATAGGGACAGAGAAAGCGACTTTGTTTTATACTATGCAGTGATACTGGCGTTCCTAATCTATTACTTCAACTGTGTTTATATAGTACTTATTCCCTTGGTTCGTTTAGCTGATAGGATATGTTCTGAGCTCGCACAGGTCGTTAGCACCGTCCTGTCTATTGCTACTGCGAATCAATATATTTTGATTTGCTGTATAGGTTGGGGAGCAACTGCCCGGGCAGTGGGGTTTACCCCGAGACTCATTCCGTGCCCCCCTAAAGGGTGCACTACGATCCGTTTTTTTTTTTCATTCGATAGCCTACATGACGGCTATCGAATGATGATACCAGTGAGACTAACTTAATTTCTCACTCAATATTATAGTGTTTATGGGATACTAATAATTACTTATTATCAAATGCATTGTGAGATCGTCTGCCGATCGGAGCTGATAAATTAATAAAAAAGACGTGTGGCACTCGGGGACTGCTGCGGTAAAGCTATTGCAAAGCATTTTTTATCAACTTATGCAATTACAATTAGACAATAATAATTTAATATTAAAACAATAATAATAATAAGACCACGCTATATTTATAAACATTAACAAAAGCAAAACATTAACTGTCCCCTTCACACTCATAAGCTAGACCGCCTGAGAGAGAAATGGGCAGACTTTTCATGATGCTCATGCAGTGCGACGTCACGCCGCGCGCTTAATCACAAACACTACACCAACGCAACGTGTGAATGTGTTGAACGCGAGCTACATAGTAGGCGTAGTGGGGGTGTCAGGTTATTTTCGTTACGGAATTTCTTGATTCAGTCGCCGCGCTCAAGGCCCGCGATAGAAGCTATGCAATATCTTAAAAATCAAAACCTTTAATTAACACGTTTTATAGAGCATGTTCATTCAAATACTTTTTTTCATTTAAGAAATCCAGATACCTATATCTTAAAGATTCATTTAAATTATACACATACGTACAATTCATTTGAACCAACTAACAATTCAAGATGTTAATGGAAGTAGCACGTCGATCGTAGAGTTCTAAACAACAAATTGACGTATTCGAAATAATAGAGCTGCTTGACGTCATTCACTGATTCTATTGTTCTGAATTTTTACACGCTCACGAAAAAAAAAGGAAAGCTAATCATCCGGGTTTCTCGGAGAAGTGAGATTACAGACAATAGAGTCGATTAAGCGGTCTTTAAAAACACACCTGCTTGGGAGAACAGATGTCGAGTTATTGTTTGTCGTGTTTACCGCGGGCAAAGAATTCGAGCGGACTTTCAAAAGCGGACGTAGAATTAAAATCGTGATATTCACAAGCGATCAAGTTTTTTTTTTTTTGTCTAAATGGATGGACGAGCTCACAGCCCACCTGGTGTTAAGTGGTTACCGGAGCCCATAGATATCTACAACGTAAATGCGCCACCCACCTTGAGATATAAGTCCTAAGGTCTCAGTATAGTTACAACGGCTGCCCCACCCTTCAAACCGAAACGCATTACTGCTTCACGGCAGAAACAGGCGGGACGGTGGTACCTACCCGTGCGGACTCACAAGAGAACCAGTAAAAAAGTCAAAAATTCTTGCAGCATTTTTAGTCATTTAGAAATAATTAGTTTTGGGTATCGAACGAGCGATGGGGAGCACGAAACTGTATAGTGTTACTCACGCTTAGCAAATCGTGGCGAAAGTGAACGCCTCTTTCGGCCTTGCCTTTTTGTTTTCGTGTGGATAGGCGATGCCGGGCAATTAAAATATGTTAACGGAATTAACAAATAATTCTTTACGTAGGTAACCTTTACGTAAATTAAATAAATAAATATATCAATATATTACTAACAATCACGCCACGTTAACTGGTCCCGTGATAAGTTCGTATAGAACTTGTGTTACAGGTACCAGATATCGGAAACAAATGTAAGATTTTTATTATACACATACATATATTTAATATGCATCCATAACCCTGGAAAATACATTTATATTTATCATACAAATATCTTCCCTTGGCGGGATTCGAACCCGCGACCCCCTAGTGTAGTGACCATGTCACTTACCACTACACCAGACGGTCGTTATATAATTAAATGAATATTTATTGGGCCTGTTGTGTTGTCAAGCTTATAAAACATTCTGTGGCCGTCTCCTTTCTTATACATGAATGAAGCAGTCTTCATAATATTGAAATGCGGAAAACAAACGCGAGATTTATTTGCGGCGGTTTCCTAATGAAATTTCTAATGTAGTCCGCTTTTAGGGAAATTAAAATCCAACAACCGCGTCTGGAATGTTTCAGAAGTCGCGTTTCATAACAACATAAATACTGACTGAAACGCGATTCGTCAAACTTGTGTTTTACAGTAGCGCACCAACACTGCGCACTACCAAGAATAAAGCCAGCCAATAACAATAATATTACTATGAACTGCATCATAAACAAGATATAACGAGCTAGATTCTCATATCTAGTTAATAAGCGATTCAAATATTTCTTGTAGTGAATTCATTTTTTCAATAACTGTATAAATATGGACGCAAATCTTTGTTAAAACAATTTCATATCAGTAGACATTAGGTTTTAAGCGCGCGTATAATTTGTCTTATTTACGCAAGTGCTACCAATGTAATTCAACATTCGATAAATACACTCAAAATTTTAAGTATATCAAACGATAAAATACCACTCCTAGTTGTGAATTTGATTTCTTAACGTATTCCGCCATTTTAATATATTCATTTATAAAATGGAAGCTATAAACATTTAAAGAAGATTGAGTTAGTCATCTCAGTAGTATTATTATTAGCATACATAATTACTATACTATTGCTATATAAAAATAGCATATCGCACCTTTAGAATTAAAGTGGCTTAATCCGAAATTTTTTTTTTTGGTAAACTCCAAAAATGTAATTGAAGAATTGTATTTTTTTAGTTTTTCGATTTTAATATGTACTTCAAGACATGCGCTTGATTGAAAAGAGACGAAAAGAGTACGTTTGTCCTTCTCTGGAATTAAAGAGACTGTTTAATTTTATACACTGATAGAATACATGCTTAAAAGTGGTATGAAGTATAAAACACTTTTTTTTTATTTGTAGTTATGCCACTTCAATTTTAAAGGTATATATACACGTTCGACAATCGGACGGGTAGGTATATTATTTTTAAACAGCTAGTAAGAATGAACTCTGCTGGGGTAGCGGATAGTGCCATACGAAGTTGTAGATGAAAAGACCATTTCAAATAATTTCTTAGAGAACTCGAGTCTCCAAATAAAACGCCTATGACATACATCCAAACGCTACCGTAAATAGAAGTGTACAAAAAAATGTTAACTCGGCATTTATATTTATTATCCTTTGTCATGAAATGACTTCAAAACATTTGTTGATAATTTTCTATTAGTGAGAATTTGTAATAAATGCGTCGATCGAGTAAGTCATGTAATGATTGATCCCTTCAATACCAGAGAATGTCGGTAACCTATATTGAACTATTATAGAAATCTTTAAATTGTTCTACCACGCATGCGGGCGTCGTGCGTGTAATCTAATAAAAGACAGTGTCAATCCTAATTCCTAACCTACCTATTGTTGCACGCGAACTTGGATACGGCTTCTTCCATCCTGTCAGGTCTTTTGTGATTCCATTAGAAAATCACGTGTTTCTTTCTTGTTTATTATTTGATTCATGAGCCACACTATACTGTGTATTTGAATGAATATGTACTATAATATGCATATATTAATACGTGAAGGAAAAACTTTGTATCCCTTTTTACGAAAATTGAGCGGACGTAGGAGTATGAAGTTGCCCACACTTATAGAGAATATAGAGAAGGAGTGGACAATGTTAATATTTTTTAAAATTATGCTTAAAAAATACATTATAAATTATTAAAAAAAACATTACACACACTACTATGTATTTGACGCACACACGCATGCTTACTATTTATTTATTGTCAATCTTTTGTTCTTGACGTCTGTGGTCAAATTGAGAATAGATTAAATATTGTTTGTCTTTATTAATATTTTTCTATAGTGTATTCTTGGTGAAATTTGTGATTATAGAAGTATAATAGTCTTTGAAAATTGAATCATAATAGTGTACAAACTTACAATTTCAATTAATTATAGTCGAATTTCGACTACTGCGGTACCACTAGTATTAATAATACGGGCTACGGAAACCATTGTATACCAAGTGGGCTCGTTCACTCATTGCGAGTAAAAAGGAACCGTTTAAATATGGTAATATAATAATATTCTAGAAACTTCATACAGAACGATTTAATGTTCTTTTATGTATGTCGCTTATGGATACTTGAATTTCCCTAAATTCAATTTTCTCTTTTATTTGCGGGTTATAATGACCCATGACCACTGACCGTGTCAAGGGTGGTTACCCTTAACCGGACTTGACTTTGATGTCATTTATTTGAATTTCCACCACAATTGAGGCTAACGAATTCGATCAACATGAAAACATGTACTTACAATAAGTACTTCTCATTTAACATTTTTCTTGACATATTTGGGTGGCTAATTGTGGAATAACGATTTTTCTATCAGATTATTTAGCCGAAAGTAAGGTCTCAAATGTGGTATACCGAGAAATAGCTCCTTAATAAACCAACGTTCATGAAGGGGTAACCAATTACCATCATGTAAGTCGTTTATTCGTACAACATCAAAGTTTTTAAGGTGCAAAAGAAACATGTTTACAACCAAGGAAAAACCCACAAATTCAATGTTTATATCTATAAAGTTTATTACATTTTACGCAAAAAAATACTCCGTAGACAAATTGTTTTTCCTGTGATTATGAACTGGCATTCATTCAACCATTGCTTCGACCTCGGTTTTGCGAATGTCAGAGCAACTTGTATTGTCGAGAGTCGAAATATCTTACTCCCACGATCTATACTTACTTAAATTTTAATTAATTAATTTTTTTTATTGCTCATACGGGTGGACGAGCTCACAGCCTACCTGTTGTTAAATGGTTTCTGGAGCCCATAGACATCTACGACGTAAATGCGCCACCCACCTTGAGATAGAAGTTCTAAGGTCTCAGTATAGTTACAACGGCTACCCCACCCTTCAAACCGAAACGCATTACTGCTTCACGGCAGAAATAGGCAGGGTGGTGATACCTACCCATGCGGACTCACAAGTGGTCCTACCACCAGTAAAATGAATGATACCCAATGAACATTTATGATTTAACTGAAACCCAATGAAAGTTTATAATTTAATTAAACGGCAGTTATTGTCTACGAGAAAAAAAAATGTATATTTTTGGAACTGTATTTTTTTAAAATGTTTTTAATGCACGAACGATCTAAAATTCCAATGAAGTGTTCATCTGAAAAGTTTCGCACAGTTGCGCATCGCTAAGCAAGTTTCGGACGAGAGAACATGGTAAATACAAAATTGCGGCGGAAACTAAATCGCGTTCATGAATTCTTATATATAGAAAAACACGTTTTTGTATAACATGAATTCGGCATAAATAGCTTTTCAAATTTATTTCTAAACAAATCCTACATCACGGTTACTAATGTAATGAAAGCAAATATGACAATCATAAGTTGCATATTAACATTTATTAATGCACTAGATGTAAACCAGCTCCCACCTAGTGGCAAGTAACCGAGATATATGACATCACAACGCAAATGTCACAACTGCCTTGAGATACGAAAAAAATCGCATCCATTTGTAAAAAAGTTGTCCTACACTTTCGAGTAGAACGCACAACTGCGCGGCAGAAATATGGACGATGTTGGTTACTGGATGTGTACACAATACGTCCTACGACCGGTATCTAAATTAACATCAAACACAGCACATTAATAATCACGTACTACCAACGGACGGCATGAAAACTTCCCATAGACACAGCCCACTGAGTTTCTCGCCGGATCTTCTCAGTGGGTCGCGTTTCCGATCCGGTGGTAGATTCTGCGAAGCGCTGCCTACATGTTAGGGTGAAACTGAAATAGCCTCTCAAGGCTATCAGCCTATGCTGCTACCTATGTAGAGCAAAAAAAAAAGGAAAACTGTTTATGTATCGATCTCGGATCTCAAAAACAAGCTCTTTGTTTGGTCTCACAGAACTTTATCATCATGTATTTTATCAGAGTGCATCGATGCACACAACGTGCATAGTATAGAGTATGCACAGCTGCCGAATGCATCCGTTCCGATTGGCGGGCTTCGGAAACCGTTTGCCATACTGATTTCGTTTCAAGATAAAGAGCGAGGCAGATGCGAAAACCTAAAATCGGGCGGCGGCGGTTATTTGCAACAAAAACAAGCACGTTGAAAAAAACAGCTGTTTGCAATAGAAATACCGATGCGAGCTCGCTGAATTGAAATCCTTATTGTGAATGCTAAATAAAGTTCTTTTCTTAAATTCACTGCTTGTTCATTTTCATACAAACACAAAGTCATAAGCGAGATTATTATAATTCTGCATGAATAAACCACTACGACACGCTGAACGAACACAATGTGGTCATTGAAGTAAAGTCAATCTTTAAAATACATTGTTCGGATCAGTTTTATCTACAATAAAAATCTTGGAATCACGTGTGGCTTAAAGAACTTGTAATACAAGGAAACTATGTGATAACTAACACTTAAGTAACCATAGATAGCCATATCCTCATATTGAGCCCGTGAACTCACCTACCAGTGAATAGGTAGGAAAAATAAAAACAAGTTTGTCAATGTCCAACTAGAAATTTGGAACAATAAGGTACGCCCGATAAATAATCTAGAACGTCGAGGTCTTTACCCTTTACACTATAACAGGGTGTTAAGGTCTAATGGGAAATGGATTATTTTCGTCGACACAAGTTTCACAACGTTAAAAAGAATCTCGATAAATCTATACTGTTTAATTTTAACTAGAGGTCCCGCAGTAGTCGAAATTCGACTATAATTAATTGGAATTGTAAGTTTTTACACTATTATGATTGTATTTTATACTTCTTTGATCACAAATTTCGCCAAGACTACACTATAAACAGTATTAACAAATACAAACAATATTTAATCTATTCTCAATTTGACAACAAACGTCAAGAACAAAAGTTTGACAATAAATAGTATGCATGCGTGTGTGCGTCAAATACATGGTATGTAGTGTGGGTAATGTTTTCTTTATTGATTTAATGTATCTTTTATGCATTATTTAAAAAAAATATTAGCATTGTGCACTTCTTCTCTATATTCTCTATAAGTGTGGGAAATTTCATACTCCTCCGTCCGCGCAACTTTCGTAAAAAGGGATACAAAGTTTTTGCTTCACGTATTAATATATAGATAAACAGATTTCTCATGCAGGATAACGCAAGACTGTGCATTTTAATTCCTCAACTGATCAATAATCGTAATGAGGAATTACTGAATTTGGCTTTCGTACGAAAAGGCTATTTCAAACAATGGCGTTATTCACGCTCAAAAAGAATGCTTCCTTCCATTGCAACGAAGGGCAATTAGATTACTTCCTTCGAACACAATGGAATATAAAAACGCTGATGCCGTGACGAGGCAGCCACAATTAAATGAGAGGGTGACACAACTGGGTGCCCCAACAAAATAGTGGCGTTATAAAACAAAATGACGTCATTTATTTAAGAAATACAATGCTTTTGTTAAAGTTTAGCTAAGTTTAGCAACATGTCAAATGACCAAGCAATTGTAAAATCATAACGATAAAGGCTGCTACCAAACTTTATAATATTTTAAACACATTTGACTACAGTTACCCAACGTTGATTGACCTCGACTGATACAAGGAGATATGTGAATTGCCACTTCCGAAATCGAGCGAATGCGAGGCCACAGGATTATCTTAATGCACCAGCAGTATCAGTTTAATAATACATTACATCATGCAAACGTTTAGTTGAAAGAAGTATTGATTAAACCATTTACAGTGACTGTATTGACATAATTTTCATGTGTGTCACCAATGCTTTTCCTTTTTTGTATGAGATTTAAATAAATTTAATTTCAAACAAAGATTATTTATAGATAATATTATGTATACGAAAAAACCTTTACTTGCCGTATGGCTTCTTATTCTTTGAAATTGGCCGAATTCGGATATTTTTTTAGAATAAATATTGGTCTACTTATTATAGTATATAATACCATACTGACCTCGTATTATTTTAAGTAAAACAATTATCATTCCACCAAGGAGCTGATTTAAACCGTCCAAAAAAAGTAAGGAAGCAAGGTTTTTCCTCTAATATGAACTGATCCAACTTTATTACATACTAAACCAATTTTATTATACTCTTTTATCAAATGCCGCGATGCCGGCGCATTAATCTACACAGAAGAGGTCGACATAAAACCTATTATTTCGAAAGTTCCTTAGTATTATTGATATTTCAATGCAAGCGCTACTAATATATTTCATTCCATTTAAGACATTCTCACGACTGCAAGCCACTTGAGACGGATCAAAAGGGATGTGAAATATCTGATGACTGTTATTGTGTACTGTAGAGTTGAAGACCCTCGGTCTCGTCGTGGGTGAGGGCCCCTGATTGATAGTTTCCGTGCATTGTGTCACTCCCTTTTATATCCAGACTGACCTAACACTTAACACTTTTAGAACTGACCGTAACAAACGTTATCGCTATAATAATATCCCCTCGCGTCTTCGTATGACGTATGGACCATCGTGGTTTCTAAAAATAATACGACGAGCTCTAAACGATATTAAATTATGAAGTATCAACTATAATTTTCGTACTTTTTATGTGTTTAAATATGTTTTTATATATCCTGTTCTTATGAAACTTTTGTTTTGTAATGTTCCTTAAGCATATTGCAGAACACACGGGGTGTAACTATTCGTAGTTTAAACTGTGCATGTTAATTAACACAAAATGTTATTAAATTTTAACTAATTAAAAGCTAATTCATTAGTAGTAAATCAGCTATTTTTTTTATTTTTTTTACCATGTAATAGAGCACATGCCCTATAATATTACAATACTGTCTGCACGGGTTATTGCCTCAACTCCACTAGTTTCCGCCGCAGTCATGAGTTCGGCTTTTAGACTTCCGCAGACATTACAAAATATAATTGAAGCTTCGATTCCATGTGTAAAGGAGGATGTCAGCACTGGCAAGATTCAGCGAAGCACTGCCCTTGCTAAGTCTAGTGTAGCAAGTCGCTAGGCTGACCCACGTGGACTCGCCTAAACGTCCGGTAAAGTTTGGATAGTCCCTCGATTTTACTAGCATAGGCCCACCCGTTGCTTGCGACGAAGGGCTTGGCGAGTAAATTAACCCACAGACACACCCCACTGAGTTTCTCGCCGGATCTTCTCAGTGGGTGGTAGATCTACGAAGCACGGCTCTTGCTAGGGTTCGTGTTAGCAACATCGTCAAGTTTGAGCCCCGTGAGCTTACCTACAAGCCCGGTGACGCCGATATGGTCTCTAGACCATCAGGTTAGGTAGGGAAAAAAAAGCATAGTTTTTGAAGTGAAACTTCGTTAGGCGCATGAGGGTAAAATTTTTACAGATGTAACGTCACAAAGGTATGCAACGGCAGTATCGAAAAAGAGAGAGAGAGCGATCGAGACCGATTGAGAGAAAGTAAGACAGGGCGAACGTAGCATGAAGCTGAACTAGCCATAGAGTGAGAGTAGGGAGCAAGCAAGTGAGAAAGATCGAGAGAAAAAGTGAGACAGAGCGAACGTCGTATCACGCACAGTGCCATGGAGCGAGAGGTGGGAGAGAGCTATAGTGAGAAAGATTGAACGAGAGAGAGAATAAGGGATATCGAGAAATAATACATGCTATATTGGTTTGTGTATTCATTTACTAGTTAATTATTTTTAATACCATCTATGAGATTTTTTAATACTAACGTGTGTATGAAACCTCTTATAGTGAATTTTAATTTAGGATATACGTGAAGTTAAAATATCAATTCACAGAGGGCGCTACCTCATACTATAAAAGGTGATTTACAATTATTTACTAATGACAAAATTTTACTAATAATATACTTAGCCATTTAGGATATTAGGCCATTTAGGAATTGTATTTTAATTTTTGAAGGTTTCACTTCTAACACGTGTGAATTGCACACATGCTAATTTTTTTTTATTGCTTAGTTGGGTGGACGATCTCACAGCCCACCTGGTGTGAAGTAGTTACTGGAGCCCATAGACATCTACAACGTAGACGCGCCACCCACCTTGAGATACAAGTTTTAAAGTCTCAGTATAGTTACAACGGCTGCCCCACCCTTCAAACCGAAACGCATTACTGCTTCACGGCAGAAATAGGCAGGGCGGTGGTACCTATCCGCGCGGACTCACAAGTGGTCCTACCACCAGTAATTACGCAAATTATAATTTTGCGGGTTTGATTTTTATTACACGATGTTATTCCTTCACCGTGGAAGTCAATCGTGAACTTTTGTTGGGTATGTATTTCATCAGAAAAATTGGTACCCGCCTGCGGGATTCGAACACCGCTGCATCGCTTCAACACGAATGCACCGGACGTCTTATCCTTTAGGTCATGACCGATAGGTAGGCAAAAAAGGGCACTGGCGACATTCACATTGTATTATCTATAAACTCATGTGTAACAACTAAGCACCGGGTGGTGGTGCAATAAAAATGATCTAATTTAAATTGATAAAGTTACATTAACTATTTCCTACGTTATTACATTTTGTAGAGTTTCCACCTTTGATAGGTTATTACAATCTAATTTATAGTTGTTTAATATTAAAAAAATCGCATGCGTATTTTGTGCTCGTGAGTGCGATTTCATTTGAAGATCAGATGAGTATATTATGTCAAAAAATAAAAATCACATAAAGGAGAGGGCAGATGAGTCGATACTCGAATATAAATAAAGAACACGCAATACTATGAGAACATCGGGAAACAGAATGTAGGTAGATACGTTGTGTGTTCATCGACGCACAACATAAGGACAACGTTGCGAAAAAACAAAACAATATAGGTAATGTAAGTAATACTTTGAGTTGTTTTTATTGTTTTCCGGTATATTTTTAGAAAATTGTTTCATTAATTTATATACTCTTAATGTAGATTTGACTTTATGGAAACTACTGCGACAGTTTTTCTTTCCTCTATAATTACCGTAAGTCGCAGCTTAATCGCCTCCGTTCAATGATTAGAGTTCAAGAAGAGTCTGGAGATCGTGTTCGATTACCGGTAAGATCCGATTTACTTTTCAAAGATATCTAGTATGCGAGTTCGATGTGTATATAGTCTTATTTTTTATATGTAAATTTTCGGCAACCACAGCACAGGAGTACTTAAAATTTTTAAAGTATTATCCGAATTCGGATTGAAGCAAATTGTTTAGTCTATCCAAAATTATGAGACAGAATAAAACGTTAGGTATAAGTTAAGTTATCAATCAGATAGGGGTCGGCTTGGCAGTCATACGGCCTCGAAAGAAAAATCCGTGGGAAGGAACATTATGGGGCCAGTTCGTAACAGTGTTACAATGGAGCGACTTGTTCAGATCCGTTACACGTCTTGAGAGATATCTAATGTGAAAACATCCGTTACATGTCCACTTAACTACTGAACGTACGACTGTGTGCTTTCTTAATATTCTTTTATTTAAAACTCAACTAATTCAGGAACAAAAAACAAATTAAGTACTTTGGTCATTCGTGAAGACGAAAATTTTAAAATATTTTAAAAGGTGTAATGTTTTTTTTTGTTTATAATTATCAAGTGCTAGAATTGAATTTTTATTGCGTGGATCGTCAAGCGAACTGCCCACGTGATGTAGTGGTTATCGTCGCCCATAGATATCACAACGTGAACGCCTACCTTGAGACATGAGGTCGAAATCTCAACTGTATTGTAAACGATTTATCCACCCCTCAAAGCAGAGCGCTGATAGTGGACAAAAGTAGATTACGTGAATAATTTAGGAAGTACGAAGAGATCTCGAAAGCATGCTCCACGTATGAATAATTTAAAGATTTATAATAACTATAGCTACTGAAAGATTCGCCACTATTATCATTATGGGATTCACTAACTGTATAAGGTCGAAAAAAAATTTAAAGGGATAGCATGCTCATCATCGCATATATGGATGACATAGGATGAGTATTGGTTTTACAAATGTGTATAGCTGAATTATATAGTTTTTACATTTTTATGTAGGTACATATATTGTCGAGTGAGTATATTGTCTTTTTTTTCCCTACTTATCCTGATAGACTTGAGAGGCTATTTCAGTTTCTCCTCGACGTGTAGGTGAGCTCACGGGGCTCTAACCGGGAGTGTTCCTAACACTGGCCCTAGCAAGAGCAGTGCTTCGCAGAATCTACCACCGGATCGGAAACGCGACCCACTGAGAAGATCCGGCGAGAAACTCGATGGGCTGTGTCTATGAGTTAATTCACTCGTCGAGCCCTTCGTCACAGGCGACGGGTTCCACGACGACGGTGACCGGTGCTTGTGGTACCTAAAAGCACCGTTAATGGATCGGGATGATCCGTAATGACGTGTTTAGGGCGACGTCGGCTGTTTTCCATTCGGTCCACAGGATGGGGTATGTAATTTCCGGCGGCCACAAGACGGTTTTCATGTCGTGCCGCCTTCTCGAAGTGTATATTTATTGTCATTGCCTGTAAAACGCAGTGCAGAAAAGGTTCATGTCTTTTAATTCGGTCATTGGGTCGCGTGTCAAAGCTGTGTCGGTTTGACTCAGTGCGATTTGCAACTCCATTCGACTTTACTGTTTGATTTGTTCCTCGAGTTTAGTTTAATTTTGATTATTAAATTTGGGAACATAAGAACTGACTGTTAATAAATCACATTGATAGCTATTGTTTATTAAGATCCCTTTAAGGGGGCAATTCATATTTTATACAACATTCCATGTCTGACCTAAATGAATATAATATTGTATAATAGGTTACGAGTACACGGGAAGTCATTTATTAGGGCACGGATACTTTGCAAAGCCTACAGAGTTCATAGACATTATAACGTAAACGCCACCCCGTGCAACTTAGGGCGTAAACTCAAAGTTGTAAGACACACTTTAAAACTATAAATTTAATGTAAAGGAATTATAATTAAATATAATTTGATAATTTGTTTTGTAATAAAAATTTGTATAGTACTGTTGCGATTTGAAATTCGAAGCACGACACAAAAAATAGACAATTGTATAGGATTTGGCCTGCAACAGAATGATCAGAAGATAGAATACTTCTAAAAGTTGTTATTCTACCGCATGTAAATCCAACCAAAAGTTTGAAAGTTACTCACCAAATAATTTCTAATAATAAAATATATTAACTGCTTCTGAGACTGCACGGGCAGGTACCACCACTACACCTATTTTTGCCGTGCAGCAGTGCCATTTACGGTGTTGATGTCTATGGGCTACGGTGACCACTTATCACCAGGTGGAACTTGATCTACCTGTCTAAGCAATATACATAATTTCATAGAAATTTATGTCAAGCTTAAATTTTACTTTGAGGTTTCATCTTTTGTAAGTCGATGATTCATACTGATAACAATAACAGATTTTTACGAGTGAAACACAACATTGGTGTCACATTGACTCTAAGCAACGATGACTCAATATTTAAAATTAATAACAAACCCACACTTCACTATAATAATAACTTATATAGACTCATCCACAGCTTGTTCTGTTGTGTACATAATGTACATGGTATCGTGTTCGCTAATCAGCACTTTGTAGACTGCTGGTGATACGTACGATACGATCTTGGTCTGGGGATCTTCAAGCCTAATTCTTGTCAGTCCCCAAATTAATTACAAGGGCATATACTACCACAGCTATATACTTAGAAAAGCCTACAAACATACAACCGATTTGACCAGAAGATACGAAATTTTAACTAAAATGGCTAGTTTGGATCAGGCGAATACACTTAGGAATTCATCGGGTTTGATAATTATAAATGATAAACGTAAGTTCAAAAACACATCTTAAACAATTAAAATGAGGTATGTATGAGGAAAATCTAAAGATTTCTTCAAATCAAATACGTATGTACGTAGTACTTAATATCTCGATGACTTAAGCACTCGAGCAAAATTTTCGTATTTGATCAATTGATTGGTATGTGTACATAATAATATTATTATTAATCAGTACAATTAGTTGACCGTGTGTTTACGGACCGCGTGCGACCGCGATAGACGTTACGAGTACGCGTGCACTCGGATTATCAGCTGACGTCTGACGAACGAATGACCGTTTCTACTATACACCACACTGAGCATTTCAATTCGAGAAGGAAAACATTAAATTATTAAAACTAGTGGTTCCCCAGTAGTCGAAATTCGACTATAATTAATTGAAATTGTTAGTTTGTACACTATTATGATTGTATTTTATACTTCTATAATCACAAATTTCGCCAAGGCTACACTTTAAAAAAATATTAATAAAGACAAACAATATTTAATCTATTCTCAATTTGACCACAGACATCAAGAACAAAAGTTTGACATTAAATAGTATGCATGCGTGTGTGCGTCAAATACATGGTATGTAGTGTGTGTAATGTTTTCTTTATTGATTTAATGTATCTTTTATGCATTATTTTAAAAAAATATTACCATTATGCACTTCTTCTCTATATTCTCTATTAGTGTCGAAAATTTCATACTCCTCCGTCCGCGCAATTTTCGTAAAAAGGGATACAAAGTTTTTGCTTCACGTATTAATATATAGATAACTGTCAGGTAAATAACCCACAGTATGAGATAAACAAAAATCGTTTAGCATTAATACAGCGCAAAATCGTGACATTAAAAAAACATTCTAGTTACATTACAAAATGTGTTTATTATAATGCACACTAACACTGCAATGCGCAGATTATGTTTAATATTCATTTGCAGTTAGTTATATTTATGACACGACTACCGCTAAGATATTTGTATATGCAAATATGATACTTAAATGGTATTGTGTGTCAGTGAACGCAAATCGTGTCGCCGATTGATAGAAAAAAGTATGCATATCCAGGTAATTAATTACAAGAGCTCTGGCTCTGACCAATATGAAATACCAAGTAACTGAATACAAAAAGACAACGCATAGGTAGACTACGCAATGGACTGAAGTACTAAAACCTATTTCGTCACTTTAATTAACATTGCTGAAACTAATGATGATATATACGAGCATATAGCAAGCAACATCACTACATAGTATAAAACAAAGTCGCTTTCTCTGTCCCTATATCCCTATGTATGCTTAAATCTCTAAAACTACGCAACGGATTTTGATGCGGTTTTTTTTAATAGATAGAGTGATTGAAGAGGATGGTTTATATGCATAATAACATCCATTAAATAGTGGAGAAATCAATAATAAATTACAGTTTCCGAAGCGAAGCGAGGGCGGGTCGCTAGTAGTAGCATATAATATAGCATGCCTCGGCTACCATAGCGCGGTTTGAACAATGAAGGGTCACCAATTATCTGTTAATTTGATAAATTTACAGACTATAATTAAAACCGGGTCTGATGTTATCGACAAAAACCAACACGATATATAGGAGGAAAAAATTATAAAATTGTAGCAATTTTAACAATATAATGCAATTTACAACGATAGATCTTACGTGATAACATTTTCGAGAAAATACGGGAATCCTATTATGGCTACCCTAACGTTTCACCCATCTGATATACTATCATAACATTCGTAACCTTCCCACTTACAAAAAATATTTTTCTTATTAACTAATCCCAGACCTATTATTCCCAATGACAGGAAATTTAATAAAAATTAATATTATAAATATCATAAGTAGCCTTATAATACAGAGAACGAGGATAGTAAGTTAGATGACAGTTTTGTACCAGCGTACTAATTATAAAGGCACACAAAATGTCGGTTGGTCTGCCTTGATAGCAACATCGTGCGCTCGCGAAGGTCAATCGCATTCTGTTTTGAATGCAATTAATTGTTTTTCTATTAATAAGAACTTAGTTTTATTACAAATCAGACGTAGTCAAATCAACCCTAAATATATAAATCATTCTACAACCAAAAAGTAATAAAAATAGTAGCATTGATGAAGTTTTTGTTGTTTATTAACCTTGTGAAAACTACAACATGTCGCTTGAATAAACAAATTCATTGAACGGTGATGCTCGTTGGGAATACATACATCTGTCTCTGCATTCACTTAAAAACTGAGAAATTTAATATCATTTTCATATTTTCGATGCCTCATGAAGTATTATTATGGCGAGATGTGTAGTTAACATATTAAATGACTTGAACATCTACAACTATCGCGGAACGACAAGACAAATCAGATTAAATCGACGGGTGAAAGGTTATACGGTTTAAGCGACATCACCGGAGCCATTTAAAGTTTTAAATTTTTAATAAATATCATGACAAAAAACTAGTATTTACTTAAATGGGGCAAGCATAATTGAAGTTCAGTTAAAAACATAGAACTGTTGATGCTTAATACCTACCAAATAAAACGGTCCTTTACTTACAAAGATATAAATGTGGCGTACCTAATAAGCGAAATGTCACTTAAACCAAATATCTTTTTACCCGAAATAATTTTACTTCCATATCGGTAAACTAATATGGTTTATTACGTTTGGGTGGTTCAAATAAAAACGATGAGACAATACCAACCAATAAATTTAAGCATTTTTAGTGATAATCAAACTGGTACTTTATATTTTGTTTTGTTATCAATAACAAAATATTGCGACAGATAAGTGGTGGTACAAAGTACGATTCGGGATATTCTGATGTTTATTGGTCGAAGAACGCGGGAAACTATAAATAGCAACAACGAAAACTAAACATTGCTTTATGTTCACAGAAGTTAATATAATTAGGAGGTACGATGTTATTACGATGCTAGACTAGTCAAGTTAGATAACGTGAACTGAAATCACGTTATAACTCGGAATTAATAACAGTATGGGTCGCATAGATAACAGTCGACACAATACATATGTACCGATACAAACTAAACTACAGTAATGTACGAACGGAAAGAGCACTCAGTATTTAATATAAAAGGTACCTAGTTTTTCTACATTGTCTATTTTTATGTTGAGCGATAAGGAGTTTGAAGTAATGTTAAATGATAACAGAAAAGTAACATTGTTTGTGATTGTTAAAGAAAAAATACATTTTATAAGATGTAACAAATTGACATGTAAATGAAAAGTTTTGCTAGTTTCCGTCAATCTCATAGAAAAAGTGGCATCGTAAGTTTGCTGAGAAAACGCAACAGCCGCTTTCCGTCGTCGCGCCGGTGAGACCAAGTCCACTTTTACTTTCGGCCCGTCCATTCACCTGGCTTAGCAGAACGTTGGCCGCCCGAAGTTGGCGCGCCCTACATACCGCCTGGCTTGTTTACTTTGCCAATATTTAAATGATGTCAGTACATATATTAAGAATATATCAGACTCGGAACAAATTAACGATTACATTGTGCATACATTTTTTTGTTGCTTATTTGAATGCAAACCTAACACTTAAAAAGTATGTTGTATAGAGCTGGGATAATAAATTCGTTTGTTACTCAGTGTTCAGCACTATCGGCAAATCGCGAGGTTTTCATACTCAGCTGAACAGCTTGTTTCATTGCAGACTATTCATTTGATAGAATTTATCTTGACAGTAGGGGCCGGATATACATCCCTTTTTTCCAAATTGAATATTTAAAATTATAATTGGTCTTAATGTAATTATAATATAGATGGAATTTGTGCAATAATTAAATTGATTGAATACAATTAATTTGATAATTGTTGAGTTATGTATATAATATATAGTGCAGCATTATATATTGTAATATATCGGCCTTGATAAAATTGAAATAATTGTACAAATAACAAATAGGATTATTTTACGAAATGAGGAGGGTGGCAGAATTCATAATTTACGTAGTCTCTGGGTTGCAACGAACATTTAAAATTTTTACTTTAATCTAGAATCTAGGCACTACTCAGGTCTTTTGCATTTAGTCAGCTTCAAAGATAACCTGGCAAAAGAGAACAGTGAGAGTTGTAGCTACTTTAACCTTATCAACTTGTTTTTTACCTAAATTGTTCAGGTGGTAAGTCAGATATTAGATGTTAACTTTTAATATATTTTTTTGTATGTAGATAATTTTCATTGCACAAAAACTTACACAATAACCCAGATGAGATATATGCAATAAGTAAGCATTGTGTACATGGTAAAACACGAATGAATCAACGTAACAGGTGAACAAAATTAACTAGAGCAGAACATACCTTACGTTTGAATAAGTAGAAAATGGACTTCTTATTCAATGAACAATTAAGTTTGATTGCTCACTAGACTGTTGAAGATTTTGTTTCTTTTAAACTTCTCTATACTCAAAACTGTTGTAGACATTTACTGTGTTTATATTTAGGTAAAAAATGATGTAGATATAATATTTTTATTTATAGATACTGTACTGTTTTTTATGGTGTAGTAGACCACTGATATTTTAGTGGTGTCCACTAGTGTATTGTGTTTATAGTTTCATATATCTACACTAGTTTCCAAAATATTTTTTATACATCAAATACTGACTGATTGACTCTCACGCAGCAATATACATTTTCTAGTTGTATGAGACATTCATAATTTCCTTTCGTTGACTAGTAGAGAATGCCTTAGACATTAAGTCTGCTAATGTAAATTTTACATGAAGTGTAGAAAATAAATAATTGATTTTAATTTACAACAGGAACCAAGGAACCTTTTCCCTTAAACCTAATGCGTGTCCTGGTAAGAAGGTCAATGAACTTAATTTAGGTTCAATTATCTAAGTTTTATTCAAAACTTTGTAAATCATACTTTTAACACTTTAAATTACATTTTTAATGTCTTATATTGAAACAAGATAAAAACAATTTAAAACTTCTCTGATAATTGGTATACAGATTTATGAATTTGAATTATCTTATATTATAAGATAAGCAAAACCCAGAATATGTCAAGGATATTTGAAAGTATTTCAAGTTTACACGTCCAAAATAAAAGTGGCTCTGTTACATTTATTTTTTAGACCATTATTTTATGATTACATTGTTTACTTTGTGATTTGTATTGAATTTTGATTGATTTTTAGCTTTAAAAGTTGATGTCATGTAAAGTTAAACTATGTAGTAGAAAATTCATAACAGTGAGCATGTTTTATCACTGACATGATTCTTTTAGGATATCCTATCCAAGGATATAGATAAAACTATGGATTATGCTTGCACAGCAAAATAAAAACAGTTTAAAATCATTGGACAAAATCAACCATCTAAACAACACACTAATCAATAACTGAGAATATTGATAAGGTAAATAAATTATCTGTACATATTACATTTTCTAATGTCTATGCAAATATATTGTCTTTGCTTTATTCCAAATGACTTCTCAATCTCCTGCTAGATCCTACTTTTTTGTTCTCAGGTTAAATTATCCTTACATTTAGTTTCTAAATGTTGTTAGTAATGTATTTTCCCTACTAATTGTTATTATAACATAATTTGATTAACATTTAATTAGACTACTACGCTGGTAGTAGGAAAGACTGGCATAAAAATAATATATGTGCAAAATCCTTTTTGTTTAGAAACAATCGAAATGAGTGGTGCCTACCTGAAATCCAAGCTGAGGTTTCTCTGGTGGATAGTACTCTTTCCATTGCGGGAGTCTGACCGACTTCCGTGCACGGGAACATCCTCCAACATGCTCACACACTGGTTGCCGCGTCACAACACTTTACCCATATCACAAATGCCCAGCATGAAATCACAAGGTAAATAACAACATGGCGACCTCACAACAACTGTTCTACAATTTACGAATTTACTATGAAAGTTAAGAAATATTAAGGCGGTACTGATGTTTCAAAAACGATACTACCTTATCACAGCCTTCACAATATTGTAAATTTACAACTACCTATAACGTTGTTGCAACTTGTTTTTATGGTCCTACAATATTAATTTTAATTTTTTTATATTGTAAAGTATAACACAATAATTTAAAATATAAATTCTACATATAATAATCTCGAAATAAAATAAACTCCAATATTTTCTAAAGAAACAGATCTCCAAAAATTAAAGAAATCGATGACTTTCCCAGTAAGAGGATACCATATTCATAGATTATACACTTAATATATTTTTACCGATTTTTTTCTTGTCAACAAAGCAGTGAGCTACCCAGTTTCACAAATCGTCAAGATTAGTAGAAATTAGTAGAAAAAAAGGAGTTTGTATAGTAGAAAGCGTTATTGCTCTTCATTTTCTACATCGAAATAAATGTAATAGTTTGGTAAAACGTGTATATTTAAAGTGTATTCTTATCTAACGATTTTTTTTACTATTCGGTACACATTTCATAGTTACTAATTAATAAACAGTTTATTTAAATTGCATATTCATGCGGTTTCATTTGTAAAATCCAAATCTACATTTTGACCATAAGATGACAAAATACAAAACGAAAAATACAAAACAAGCTGAAAATTTAAAATATAAAAACATGACTTATAAATACCCAAGGTAGTGACGCTATGTAGATTTTTTATATCATACATATCGTCTTATCTTATTTCATTTCACTCCATGTTATCATTTTTCTTAAAAATAAGAATATAAATTAAAATAAGACATGACCTAAAGGTCTTAGTTACCAGGTCATAAAATCCCTATTAAAAAAGTCGCTAATTATGTTCAAAAAAAATATTGAAATTGATCAATTTTTTTGACCTTTTCACCAAGTTTGTGATGCCATAGAAATTTTCAAAGAAAAACAGAATTTTTGGGAGGTTAAAAAATTCTGAATATCATCTTAAAGTAAACCGTACATCTCAAGAAAATGGCTCACAAGTAAGCAAATAATATACCAAGTTAAATTTCTATCTTGGACAGCGTATTACCTCTAATAATGTATATATCATTACAGCATTAAAATTCTACCCGGAGCAACTGTCTGCGAAGACTGTACCTTAGAGGGTGATATAACCATAGGAGGAGGTACAGTTATTCATCCGAGAGTCAGCATTATAGCTGAAGGCGGACCTATTATAATTGCTGAATACTGTATTATTGAAGAATATTCTACTATAATACATAAGTATGTTGGAATTCTATTGCTCAACTTGAGTATTGTAATTATCAGAAATAAAAATAAGTAATCATCTGCTATCTCTACTGAACACAGTAACATGACGGTGAACATGATAAACATATTTAAAAACACATTTTGAAATCCAAACAAATATGTATGTGGTACAATTTAATATGCATTCCTGCTTAAAATTATTTAATAATCTCTATTCTGTAAAATAATAAAATTGAATATTAATATTGTCATATTAGAAATGAATAAATATTAGGAATATAATTAATCATTTTTATGTATATGAAAGTTACTGCAAATTTTAATTCTTTATATGATGTAATATGTAATGATATCATATTGTTTAATTCTTATAATTAACAAAATGGTCGAAACTCTTAATTCACTACTAAACTATTGATGACTCATTCTTCTTTTATTTTTATTTTCAGAAAGAGTGATAAACAGGAGAATCCCCCAAAGCCATTGTTTATAGGTGCACACAATGTTTTCGAAGTTGCTTGCAAACTGGAGTCTATCTATGGTCACGTCGGTGAAAGTAATGTTTTTGAATGCAGATCTTTTGTTGGAGAAGAAGTCAAAGTTGGCAGTGGTTGTGTAATAGGTAAGCTAGTTTTAGTAGGTACGAAAATAAGCAAAATACATAGCCCTTAATAAGAAGATGAATAAAAAATTTAAATTAGGATATTGAGCCACAGGAATAAAATTATTCTAATATCATAAAACTTTGATACAAGTGAACTTTTTCAAGTTCATGGAACATTTTGAAGTTCAGAAAATTATGTGTAATGTTTCTGTTATGTAGTAGTCTGTAATATAGTATTATAAGTAGATAAATTGATACAAGTAAGCCAATAACATGTTAAAAAACCATAAAACCAAGATTAAATTATAAAATCATAGCTATCCTCGCAAATAATCAAGAATTTTTACTAATATTTGTATATATTATTAGTAATTTTCATATTATAAATTAAATTTACATATTAAATAAATTTATTAATTAAATTAATATTCAATAAGTAATATGTATAGCAAAAATCAGCTATGAGATTGAAGTCTCAAATAATTGTCTCGAAGCCTCGTGTAATAAAAATTAAACCCGCAAAATTATAATTTGCGTAATTACTGGTGGTAGGACCTCTTGTTAGTCCGCACAGGTAGGTACCACCACCCCGCCTATTTCTGCCGTGAAGCAGTAATGTGTTTTGGTTAGAAGGGTAGGGCAGCTGTTTTAACTGTACTTGAGACCTTAGAACTTATATCCCAAGGTGGGTGGCGCATTTACGTTGTAGATGTCTATGGGCTCCAGAAACCACTTAACACCATGTGGGCTGTGAGCTCGTCCACCCATGTAAGCAATAAAAAAAAAACTGTTATTTGAAAAACTTAGAAATGTTTCTGTTTTAACTAAAATATTGTTGCACTATGTTATTTCTTTATTGTATAAGTCATTTGTGAACATGTATATTGCTTGAAATGAATAAAATGGGCAAGTTAAACTTCAGGCCACAATGACAACCCCAAGAAGTGTTAATAACTAACTAACTAATATTTGAAATGATTTCAGGAGCAGCCTGTACATTAACAGCTCCCCAGATATTAGCAGACAATACAGTGATCTGGGGCTCAGAGCATCATGTTAGAGAAGCTTTAGAGAAACAGCCCTCTCAGTTATTGCAGCTTGATTTCTTAAGCAAAGTGATGCCTAATTATCATAGACTGCGAAAACCAAATGTCCACAAAAGACAACCATCAAGACAGTCTCAAGAACCTTCTCCAAAACCTTAGTTTATTATTTCTGTGAACAACCATACATGAAGTGTAAAAATATATATTTATTCTTTTTTAATACCTAATAAGGTTAAATGAATTTTTAGGTTGCATTCCATTCATATTTGTAAATATTCGCATGTTTCGCAAGTAATTAGTCGAACATGTTACAAATCTATTAGCACATATTAAATTATGAAATAAAAATAAATTAAGGGCATCCCAAGTACCTACTCAATCACGAAAAAACATAATTTGTACAGGCTTTCCTGTATGTTAAATATCCTTTGGTTGAACTCCAGTAAAAAAGTAAAAGATTCTTTAAAAAACAAGAAGTTGTCTATAGTCTGAAAATAATGTACAGCTCGACTAAGCTAAGTTTGCACATCGCATCGATTACGTTACATTGTCGCTTAGGTATGGTCTGAAAAAAGGATACGCTATGACTTTAAAAATGTAAATATGCTTTTATTGTTTTTAACAATATATTATACATAGGTACATTAAAATATAGCGATATCGGGTATTTGTATTAAGATTACCCGGGCGTTCTTGCACTTTTTAAATTTGTATCCCAATTGTTCAGTAATAATTTTCCTTTATGTTTCTTTTTCAGTATTATGTTTCTCCCTTCACTGTGTATCACCTTTCCTTTCATTTTTGTTGCCCACAACAACCCTTTTAAATTTGTATTCCAATTGTTCAGTAATAATTTTCCTTTAGGTTTCTTTTTCAGGATTATGTTTCTCCCTTCACTGTGCATCACCTTTGCTTTCATTTTTGTTGCCAACAACAACCCTCTCGAAGTAAAAAAAAATGAACGTTAACCGCTCAGTAACAACAGTTCAATAAAAACTTAACAAAAATAGTTCAATAATATAACTAAACTTAAACAAAAAACCTAACAAGAACAATTAAAAAATTTAAAATACAACGGATAGGGAGGCGAAAACTCGTATCTCACGTGTTGGCGACAAAGATGCTAACCATACTGATGCGACAGGGTGATCGCGGGAAGGTGAGCGGGGAAGCGGGCGGGGTGCCGCATTCCAGCGAGGTGCAAACATAGCTTGGTCGAGTTGTAGTTCGAAATAATTACCGAACCCGAAATAACATTTGGTACTAAGATTAAATGTTATACTTGTATATCATATGTTACTTTTACAGCTTTAAGAGATTAAATGTATGAATATGGGAGAGCAATGCTATTGTTTTCTTTTAGTAGTAATATTACTAATTATGTAATAAAAGTTACATAGGTAACGGGTGGCCCATAAGTCCTTTGATATGAAAAAAAATTTATTAAAATAAAACTAATTACATTATGAATTAAATTTTTATTTACATAAAAAGCTTAAAAAACGGGAATTATTTTTTGAAAATAACATCTCCTAAATGTAATCCGTTGCGATCACGGCACTCTTGCAAACGACGTCTAAAATTGTCGATGACTGCGCGGCACGTCACTGCTGAAATGCTTGTCATTTCTCTGCGGATGTTTTCTTTTAGGGCCTCAATTGACCGCGGGTTTGTGTCGTATACTTTAGCCTTAAAGGTAGCCCCACAAAAAAAAATCCATCGGGGTCAGATCTGGACTACGTGGAGGCCAGGAAATGTCTCCTCTCTTAGAGATAACTTTGCCCGGAAAAAGTTGACGGATAACGGGCATAGCAGTGTTAGAGGTGTGAGAAGTGGCCCCATCCTGTTGAAACCACGTCCTGGCATTAAAGCCTGAAAAGTTTTGCAATTCTGGTATGAAAAACTCTTCGATCATAGCCACATATCGCTCCGACGTAACAGTAACTGCGCGCCCTCTGCCATCCTCAAAGAAGTAAGGCCCTAGGATACCATGGGCTGACATAGCGGCCCAAACAGTCACTTTCGGACTATGTAAGGGCTTCTGATGCTTAAGTTTTGGATTGATGGGGCTCCAATAGCGGCAATTTTGTTTACTAACATGCCCGTTAAGATGGAAATGAGCCTCGTCAGAGAACATTATGTTATTGAAGGAAGTAAACCGATTCAACATTTCATTCGCATAATTTTGTCTTTGAATACCGTCAGTTTCCTTTAATTCTTGAACCAACTGAATTTTGTAAGGGTGCATATGTAAATCTTTCTTCAAAATCCGTTGTAACGATGTCCTGGATACGTTTAATGCTCTGGCGCGCTTACGAGTTGACTGTGTCGGATTTTCGCGAATAGACTGTGTCACTGTGTCTATGTTTTGTTCCGTACGTGACGTCCTTGGGCGACCCAACCGCGGTTTATCTAACGTCGAACCGGTCTCCTCGAACTTAGCAACCCAGTTCTTAATCGTTTGAAGAGTTGGAGTGTCGTCAAAGTTGTGTAAACCTTTGTGTTCTCGAAATTTACGCCGCGCAACGGTTGCCGAATTGTCGTTTTTATAAAACTCGCGCACACAAAACGCACGGTCCGCTCCGGTAAAACGCTCCATCGCGACTAAATTCCCAGAAACCGAAGTTACTCCCCCCGCTTCCCCTGCACCGCTCACGCGCGCCCTGTTCGTTTTATTCAAATTTTACTTTTCAAAGGACTTATGGGCCACCCTGTATAAGACAACACGAATACAGTAAAACAAGGAAGGAGTTAATAAATTACTTTAATGAATTTACTGCACTATCACAGAAAATAAATGGTGGGATGATGTAATGATACTCACACACGACTAACGTGGTTACCAACAGGCGATCCAAATACGTACGCAGACTTTAAAAAATTCAATGTCACATAAGCAGGTGAACTGTTAGAGCACCGTGGTATGGAAGCATGGGATTCGCGATGATCTGATCTCTAAACTTTTGTGGAAGAGACGTCTGAACGCTACTTTAATCAGCAGCGCGACAAGTTGAGTAATCAATTATTTGTGGTTGCTGCCTCCAACCTTTTTCACGTAGCAACCACTGCTAACAACCTAGGCACGTCTTTACGGATTTACCTTTAGCCTTATTAGATGCTATTAATGCCCTTAAACATAAATTCTAAATTGTTATATTTTAGTATGTATGCTCCCGGATAGTTAGATAAAGAGTGGCTTAAATGTATGATTACCAGGGCACAAACTCTTTAAAAAAATTGGAAAAAGAACTAAAAAGTTGGATTTGAAATTTTGAAAACTTTGTGCATTGGGTTACAATTACGACCACATTAAAATAAAATACATTCAATCATACAGTAGCAAAATAATGGAGCCAGTATTTCAATTTCCTTTTAATCCATATCCCATTCAAGAAAAGTTCATGCGCGAGCTTTATTTTACCATAGAAAATAGAAAATTGGGAATATTCGAAAGTCCAACTGGAACAGTATGTATTTTAAATAGTTATCTTCACACTACGTTTGAGACTGCAAATATTCCACACCTTAATTGTGCTAAACATAACTATTTCGTAGCTTTTAGTACAAAAAGAATGGACCCTAGTTTGAACTAAATACAATTGCAAATAATACTGACTAATGTCTCATTTTAAAGAATGCATTTTTTAGATTATGCTTAAGGATGCTGAGAACATAGATAATACACTAAATATTTAAGAACTGAGAGAATAAGAGATTAAGAGAGAAACTTAGTAATGGTGCTAAGTTCTCTGACGCTTGCTTATCTTGCAACGGCAGCTAATAGAAATACATAGTTATGGTATGCATAAGAGGGGAGATATACTTCTCCCTGCATACTTCATTGAAAAATTCAACCAATAAATAATAAATAATTAATGATAATTAAGATTTGTGCAATCGACAAACTTAGAATTTGTTGAAAAATTACAGTTCATAATTATTAAAGCACATTCCTCAAATCATCATCATCATCATCATCTCAGCCTGTCCATTGTCCACTGCTGAACATAGGCCTCTCCAAGTGATCTCCAGTTCCTCAAATCAATTCAATTTAATGAAAATATAATCGAGAGTTACAACTATAACGATAAAAAATATGTAAATAGAAATTTAGTACATTTTTGCAATTGTAAGATCCTGCAGTGAAAACAAATGATTTTTTTTATAGGATAATTGCTTGAGGGTATCTTTGTGGTACAATATATATTTCTTATTATAGTTAATATTACAGTACACAATTAATGAAATTTTACTGGAATTGAAAAAAATGTGCTATTAGCAAAATTGTTTTATTTTATTATTGCAATTCATATTTGAAATAAAAGATTTTGATTTGAATGGGCAGATGAAATATGTTAAAATTATTCATATATAATTAATGAATTAAAACATGTTATAGTAATATTGTGTCAATTGCAGTTGTTAGGTGTTATGGTTCATTAAAGTTACATTTAGTTTTCCTCTGGTATATAATTAATTAAAAGTATGTATGTACGGGTCGGATCTTTTTTGGCATTGCAAGAATAAACAAACTTTAGAGCAATTTTGATAAATGCCATACAAATATTATTTAGATAAATTCAAATAATTTATTCCTGACTTAATTATTTTAATAGGGTAAATCACTTAGCATATGTTGTGCAGCGCTCCAGTGGCTTAAGGATAGCAATAAGAAAATTTTAGAAGAACTAAAAGCTGAAATTGGCGCTCTGAAATTGGAAATTTCACAAACTATGGGTATGGTTAAAACTTACATACTGAAATTATTAGTTGACTGGAACTAAACCGAAAATTATTATAAGATGCTTTTTGAAATGTTTTTTATTAGTATTTTCAGTATTAATAAGTTCATGGCCCACTTGGTGTAAAGTGGTTACAGCAAATATGTAAAATTAGTTATTAACTTCCAATTATTACAGACAGTAATGATTGGCTGCAAGAAGAATATGAAAAAATAAAGAAAAACCAAATGCTCATAACACTACAAAATAAAATGGACAAAATTATACAATGCAAAGAAAATTTTGAGAATATGGCAAAGCGAGTTTCAAAACAAAAATCAAATGTTAACGTTAAGTCAACAGATAACTATTGTAAGAGTGATAAGAGAAAAAACAGTGAACCTGAAATAGAGAAAGAGAACATAGAAGAACAGAATGATAGTGAAGGTGATAGAGATTTAATTCTTGAGGAATTTGAAGAAAATGCTGAACGTGATACTTATCCTGAGGAAGTGGAAGAAATAGACAATAAAGATGAAATCATAAAGGTAATAAAATAATTAAATATACAATATGAAATAGTCTCATTTGTTCAACTGGTGCTATTAACTTCAGGGATACTAAATTAGTAGTTTATCTCTTTATATCAAATTTATGTACTAATCTAAATATATATTGCATATCTGGAAATTAAATTCAAGACAAAAGCTAGGGAGTGGAAGTAGATAATTTACCTTTGGTACAACATATTTTATTGGATGATCAAAAATATCTGTATTTGCTATCTAAAACAACAACTGTTGAACTGCTGTGTTCATTCGTGCCATTTAAGGTATATTTTTCCCCACATACCATACAACTCTAGAACAAACTTTGAAAAAGCTAGAAATGGTAGACAGTGGCTAAACTGTGCATACGGCATTGCTGCACAGTCATAACATAATTGTTTTAAAGGTATACATTAGCAGCAGGACACATAGCCAGCTCTCGCAGTTTATTGGGGAAATAAAGAGAACCATTTTCAAGGATGTCACTAGAGTTGTCACTTTAGCATCGAGACAACATTACTGCATCAATTCTGAAGTCGCAAAGTTGAAGAATGTTAATTTAATAAACGAAAGGTTAGTTTAAAATATGTATTATTAACATACAACCGTATTTTTCATATTCAATATTGTAGTGCGAATCATTAACTATAACTCTTTTTTTTATTGCTTAGTTGGATGGACAAGCTCACGGCCCATCTGATGTTAAGTGGTCACCGGAATCATAAATAAAAAATAACTAAATATGGAAGAATTTTTATATTAAGATCTAGTTGTAATTTTGAGAACAAGCTCAGAAGGGTGTACATTTTTTAAATTATGTTTGTTTAATTTTAATGAATGCACCTATTTTAATAGCTTCAAATTTACTTTGAACTATGTACAAATTGAGAAATATAAATGTTTACTAATTTAAATGTAACTTGCACAATAACATTAACATTTTAAGATCAGTGGCAGCATTCACATTGTGATGTCTATGAGTTCAGGTAGCCACTTAATACCGAACAGGCCGTGAGCTCATTCATCTGGCTATGAAGTTAAAAGAATTATACAAAATGCTAAAATGTTACAGGTGTCTAGATATGCAGAAAACTAAAAGTAAATCAACATCAATCAGTGACGATGGTCGAGTTCTCAAAAAGAGTAAGTTAAGGGCTTGTACTGCCTGCCCTTATTACAATCAAAACAATATAACAAAACTAAAAGAAAGAATGCTAGTTGAAATTATGGACATGGAAGACTTGGTCAAATGTGGAAAAGAATTGAAGGCTTGTCCATATTATGCGTCTAGGATGGCCATGGATGATGCAGAGGTAGGACCAGTATAATAGAATATTTGAAGCAATTCATATTGTTATATATATCTCAATCTTATTTGATTCTTGTCAAAGTTGATGATAAAGTTACCAAGTAACTAAACTCTCAATAAACTCATGTTGTATACATTTAATTGTGACATTTTTACTGGTGGTAGGACCTCTTGTGAGTCCGCGCGGGTAGGTACCACCAACCTGCCTATTTCTGCCGTGAAGCAGTAATGCGTTTCGGTTTGAAGGATGGGGCAGCCGTTGTAACTATACTAAGACCTTATAACTTATATCTCAAGGTGGGTGGCGCATTTACGTTGTATATGTCTATGGGCTCCAGTAACCACTTAACACCAGGTGGGCTGTGAGCTCGTCCACTCATCTAAGCAATAAAAATAATGTTAATATAAAATTCTGTCGCAGCAGTACGCCATCTAGTGGAATCATAATGTACATGTAATTACTATAGACCACAGATGGCGTTATTAAATAAAGATTTATTAATTATTTATCATACTCTCCACGCCTTATTGCAGCCCGCTGTACAATGCATGGGAAAACGCAGCCCCTTGAATTTTTGTATTAAATAATTACTATCGTCGCATATGCTAAAATCCTGCATTTATGTTACTAGTGTTCATCCAATGTTTTAATTTCGATCATGATCACTGACGACTTCAGAATATGATCAGTTTTTATTTTATTTTATTAAAGGAAATTCCTCAATAGCTACAAAATAAAGTAGTGTGGTTCCGAAAAAATTAAAGAAATGGCTTGTCTAACTGCATTGTCCTATATAAAATATAGATTTTTGATGGGCATGTCGATTCTCAGTCAAAGAAATTATACACAGTAGCATTACGCTACCAACATTATAATCAACATTCAAAATTTACTGATTGTTGTAATGATAATTTTTTCAGGTGGTACTAATAAGTCACGCGGGTATAGTAAGTTCTGGAGCCAGATCAGGAATATCATTAAAATTGAAGGATAACATCTTGATTCTGGATGAAGCACATGGCCTCAGTGCAGCATTGGAGAATGCTCATTCCGCCCCCGTCACTCTTAAACAGCTGTCTTCCGTGAAAACTTACCTACAATTCTACATAAATAAGTATAGAGCAAGATTGAGTAGTAGAAATTTGTTGTCTCTGAACCAGATTAGTTTTGTTGTAGGGAAGTTAATAAGTAAGTAAATAGTATCTAAATAACATATTGAAAACTTGCAGTATGAGCCAAATTTTGAAGTTATACTTCTTTAGGCGCGTTATGAAAAATTGATGAGAGTGAAATTTTACGATGCGCGCGCACCGTGACACAAAATTAACAGAAATGAAGTTGCCCACTAAATCGCTCATTACAATTCGACCGACGTAACTTGGCGAGTCTGAATATAGCCGCAGGTGAACTTTCGCGCATGTATACTCGTAAAAAATGCTACCAACAAAACAGAAATGGAACCTCTGTTAGTGGCGCATGTTGGCGCGCACGCCGCCTCTGTTCACTGTGTATTTATATTTATAATATTTATCCACATGCTTTGAGTTTCTACATTCAAAACACCTGTTTTCATATTGTTTTCATTATACAAGTGCGAATTTTATATGTGCGTCTGAATTATAATCAGAAATGATTTAAATTGAATATTTAAATCAATACTAATTAATATTAGAAAATATTTGTGAAAAAACTGTGCTCATCAACCTTCCTAAGTGATCCAATACAATTGAGGTTAACTATCCGTATGTATTATTTAGTAATATAAATGACAAAATTATTATTTATATAATTATTATTCATACTAAATATTATTAAATTATTAACGTTAAATATTTATTATGAATTATTTAATATTAAAAAAAAAGAAATGAATTTAATAAAAATAAAGTATAACTTCTTACGCGCGTATAGTACACGCACCCTTTTTTTTAAACCATATAAATAAGCAAAGATAAAAAAACAGTTCCGTTTCATTCACATCTCGATTTTCAATTGGACCTTTTTTAGGCTTAGTTAAACCAAAAGAGACAGAAAAAAACAAAGAGACGACCATACTTACTCTTGAGGATTTCGTGATAAAAGCTGAAATAGATCACATGAATTTGAGGCCCTTAGTAGAATTTTGTAGAAGCACACGTCTGGCGCCCAAATTACACGGGTTTTCCATGAGGTATAGCCAGCAAGTATTGGAGGAGGAGGAATCAAAAAAAAATGCAGTGGAAAAAAACTCATTCCAGAATTTTCTATCAAATATCGCAAAGAAGAAGGAATTGACTACTGTTGAAGAAACACAAACGGAAACTAAACCTAGCGTCCAGGTACTCATTGTGTTGATTTAATTCAACCTCTGATAGGTTTTTCGAAGTTTTTGATTTAAAACCCTGAAATACTATAGATTTCTAGCTGACCCGGCAAACGTTTTTTTGCCATATATAAGATTTCGAGGGAATTTCTATTGTAGAAAAAAAAAACTAACTTATTGTAAGTGTGTAAGGATGTGGTAAATGAGAGAAAGAGGCATGGAGCGCTGTGAACGATGAATGAATATAAAAATAACAAAAACTCATTCGACCACATAATATATATAACAAAAAAAAATGTCCAAAAAATAAATAAATAAATCACTTAGGGGTATGAAAAATAGATAGTAGCCGATTCTTAGACCTACTGAACATGCATATAAAATTTCATAAAAATCGGTTAAACCGTTTCAGAGGAGTATGGTAACTAACATTGTGACACGAGAATTTTATATATAAGACTAGCTGACCCGGCAGACTTCGTAGTGCCTCAATCGATAGTTAAAAGATCTAAGCTTTTCTATAAAATAAACTTAAAACAAACAAAAGGAATCCGTCCGACGGGGGACACTTCAAAGGGAAAACAAAATTGTTATTTTTATTTAATTCCGAGCATTTTCGTATTTATCTACCTTTTAAACCTTCTCCGGATTTCCATATATAATTCAAGACCAAAATTAGCCAAATCTGTCCAGCCGTTCTCGAGTTTTAGCGAGACTAACGAACAGCAATTCATTTTTATATATACTAGTGTCGCCCGGTAGTTGAAATTCGACTATAATTAATTGAAATTATAAGTTTGTACACTATTATGATTCTGTTTTCAAAGACTATTATACTTCTATAATCCCAAATTTCGCCAAGACTACACTATAGAAAAATATTATTAAAGACGAACAATATGTAATATAATCTCAATTTGACCACAGACGTCAAGAACAAAAGATTGACAATAAATAAATAAATAGTATGCATGCGCGTGTGCGTCAAATACATGGTGATGTGTGTAATGTTTTTTTATTGATTTAATGTATTTTTAGGCATAATTTAAAAAAATATTAACATTCTGCACTCCTTCTCTATAGGTATTCTCTATAAGTGTGGGAAATTTCATACTCCTCCGTCCGCGTAATTTTCGTAAAAAAGGATACAAAGTTTTTCCTTCACGCATTAATATATAGATAGATTAAGATCCTTTGACCGACGAATGATTGGTGTTTAGTTGGCAACAGAAACGTCGGCGGGCAGCGGGCTCTATGCCGTGCTAGACTTCCTGGAAATGCTCTGCGCAAGGAGCGAGAACGGACGAGTGCTGGTGCAACAAGGCGACAGCGGGCTCCTCAAGTATCTGCTGCTCAATCCGGCTGAATGTTTTGCTGATGTACTGGCTCAATGCAGATCTGTAAGTAAATTTTACTGGTGGTAGGACCTCTTGTATACCACCACCCCGCCTATTTCCGCCGTGAAGCAGTAATGCGTTTCGGTTCGAAGGGCGGGTGTATGTGAGACGTTAGTTCCCGGCTCGGTAATTTTTTTTAGCCGGTTATCGTCGCGACACACACACTGGGTCTGGACAAACCAATCGATCCCTGGTCGGGGATGGATACGGAACTTGCCCAGCAAGGTATTCTAGGTCCCCGATGTACGACTAGGATTCAACAAATAGTGTAAATGCACATACGCACCTGGGACTGCCACACGGAGCTCCTGGACGCGTGCACTGTTATAGAATCACTAGGCCTTTGTTAATGTATTATAATTTAACTTCACCCGCGGTCGTCGATTTCGGTTAAGTTTAAATGTTCTAGATTCGGTTGCGTGTTGCTCGGCTCCCGTTCGTAATCGATGTGTGTGTGCATGCGATGTAGCTTCGCTGTCATTTGATGGATCCGAACGTGGAGATCGATTGGCGTTGTAAAATGTCAGATTTAAAATTTGCCGCGAAGACGGCACAGCGGGGTAGCCGTTGTAGCTATACTGAGACCTTAGAACTTATATCTCAAGGTGGGTGGCGCATTTACGTTGTAGATTTCTATGGTCTCCAGTAACCACTTAACATCAGGTGGGCTGTGAGCTCGTCCATCAATCTAAGCAATAAAAAAAATAAAAAAATCTAGTTTTTAATATTTGCTGCGGGGAATTTTTGACGGGAACGCGAGGAGCGAAGTTGTGTGAATTATTTTATTTTGTCTAATTTTTTTTATTGCTTAGGTCGGTGGACGAGCTCACAGCCCACCTGGTGTTAAGTGGTTACTGGAGCCCATAGACATCTACGACGTAAATGCGCCACCCACCTTGAGATATTAGTTCTAAAGTCTCAAATATAGTTGCAGCAGCTGCCCCACCCTTCAAACCGAAACGCATTACTGCTTCACGGCAGTAATAGGTAGGGTAGTGGTACCTACTGGCGCGGACTCACAAGAGGTCCTACCACCTACGATGTTATTCCTTCACCATGGAAGTCAATCGTGAACATTTGCTGAGTACGTATTTCATTAGAAGAATTGGTACCCGCCTGCGGGATTCGAACACCGATGCATCGCTTCAACACGAATGCACCGGACGTCTTATCAGTTAGGCCACGACGACTTTAAAAGGTTTATTAACTGTTTAGAATCTGTGATAATGCACAAATGTACGAAAATGAAACAAAGCCGCTGGACGCACCTTCTCAGCATCCTCCAAAAAGTCCACTGAAAAAGTCTCAGTAAATGACCACTATTTTACTGAGATTATATTTCATCACGTATCATCTCATTTGTAAATTTAATTCGTTTTTAATCATTTCTGTTAGGTCGCAATTAGTTTTTTATTACTCTTAAACTGTAAATAGGTAATTAAAGCGGCGAATTATAAAAATATTATTACTTGACGCTGGCTAATGCACAAACCGTCCCGGAGCCAAAAACTAAAGAAGAAGAAGAACATTTGCTGAGAAAAATTAATTTTAAAATATTGCAGGTGATTGTGGCTGGGGGTACCATGGAGCCGATAAGTGAATTCAAAGCGCTGCTCAGCTCCAATGGAAGATCAGACTCCAAACTGAACATAGTGCGATGTGAACATGTTGTACCTCCAGACAATATATTAGCTGTGTGCTTGTCAAGAGGGCCATCCAATGCTGTATTCAACTTTTCCTATGAAAATCGAATGTCCAACGAATTGGTAAGACAAATATAAGATTTTTTGTTAACTATCTTTTTTGTTTTTGCAATAAAGGCCACGGTCACAAAGTGATAAGTATAATGCAGGGGCTCCCAAACCCATTTTGTCTACTGTCCAGTTTGAGAATAAATTATTTTTTAGCGCCCCCATTTTTTCACCTGCTTAAAAATTACTATAACCTATAACCAGAGCTCAACCGGTGTCTAATAGTCTTCCTAGATGAAATTACAAATCGCCTCCCAAGCCTCCACACAATGGCCGCATTTTTTCTGGGTCTCTCACCGCCCGCGCCCCCCTTTAAGCCTGCAACGTCCACAAGGGGGCGTTATCGACCACTTTGGGAAATGCTGGTATAATGTGACTGCTGTCTGTACATAGTAGATTCTACTTCTCGTGTTGAACGAGCGAGTACTGACGTGAGGCAAGCTTATATGATCAATAATTATATACTGTAATTTTTGTATTTATTGTTGATAAGAATATTTTGATTAAAAAGTGTTAAGTAATAAGCACGAAAATTAAAAAAATACTCTAAGGCCTTCAATTTATAATAGAACGATTAACTAAAATTGAAATTTTAGACGAAAAATGTTTTTCAGCTAAATGAAGTAGGTCGCACATTAAGAAACGTGTGCAGCATCGTGCCGGGCGGTGTGGTATGCTTCCTACCGTCATATTCCTATGAACAAACCGTCTACGATCATTTGAAAAACAATAATATTATTGATTCTATAAGCAAAAGGAAGAGCGTATTCCGTGAACCAAAATCTGCAGCTGATGTTGAACAAGTAAGTGTAGTTTTATTTAAAAAAAAAAAACATTTCGCTACACAGATTGTTAGTTTGTATTCGTTTGCATGTCCTTAATCAATAAAGTGCTCTGATAGAATATCTTTATACATTGATTTTTGAAGAGCCAACCTAGGGTTGGTGATTTAGGTGAGAGCATCTAGGAAAATATACTTACAATTTCTATAATTTCCATTGAAAGCAGAAAACTTTCTAGCTCACTTGATGAAAAGTTGTCACCGTTGCACTTCCCGTAGAACCCGTCGCTTGCGACGAAGGGCTCGACTAGTAAAGTAACCCATAGACACAGCCCACGGCCCACATGCCCATGTATGGTATATTTTTCTATTTTTTTTTTATTGCTTAGATTGGTGGACAAGCTCACAGCCCACCTGGTGTTAAGTGGTTACTGGAGCCCATAGACATCTACAACGTAAATGCGCCACCCACCTTGAGATATAAGTTCTAAGGTCTCAGTATAGTCACAACGGCTGCCGCGCCCTTCAAGCCGAAACGCATTACTGCTTCACGGCAGAAATAGGCGCGGTGGTGGTACCCACCCGTGCGGACTCACATGAGGTCCTACCATAGAGAATGGCTGGTTTCTTTTCAGATCATTGTAGATATTGGTTTCTAGGTACGCTAACTGTTGAATATATCGTTATGTTAGTGCTTGTTATTTTTTGTTTATAGGTACTTCACAAATATTCATTAGCTGTAAAAAGTAAGGAAAAAAATGGAGCTTTATTACTGAGCGTCGTAGGTGGTAAGCTTAGCGAAGGCTTGAATTTTAGGTAAACATATTCTTTATTACCGTTTCGTAACGTCCCATCCCACATACTTTCATTTCGTTGTCTGTATGCTACAGACAGTTTACCCGTACATTATTGCCATAATGAAGTTAGATGTACTCAAGTCAATGATATATGGCAATTACGATAAAACACTTCTCATTCCATTCAATTAACCCGTGTCGGTACAGAACACATGTCATAACTCTCCCTAGGCGTAATTTAATTATTTAGCTACATATTCTAAGCATGCGTTCTAAGGTCTCCGTTGTTACAGTACAACGGCTGCCCCACCCTTCAAACCGAAACGTATACTGCTTCACGGCAGAAATAGGCAGGGTGGTGGTACCTACCCGCGCGGACTCACAAGAGGTCCTACCACCAGTAATAAAAATTATAATTTTGCTGGTTTGATTTTTATTAAACGATGTTTTTCTTCACCGTGGAAGTACGTAAATCATTAAAAAAAAAGGTATTTGACTGTGGGATTTGAACACCGGTGCATCGCTAGATATGAATGCATCAGACGTCTTATCTTTTAGGCCACGCCGACATCGGCGACAATTATTCATCAATATACATGCCGAATATTTTAACGCCTTTGTAATATTCCAATTTATTTTAGCGACGATCTGGGGCGTTGTGTGATGGTCGTGGGAATGCCGTATCCTAATGTGAAGTCGCCAGAGCTGCAGGAGAAAATGTCCTATTTGAATAGAACTGCAGGTGGTAATGCTGCTAACATTTACTATGAAAGTTTGTGTATGAAGGCAGTCAACCAATGTATAGGTATGTTTTAAAAAATAAACTTTCAAATGAAATCGTGGTAGAGGCTTTTGAAATATTTTAAATTAATACGTAAAGCATTAGTGAGCAAATTCTACTAATAAAACTAACTAAACACAAAAGTTTGTAAGAATGTATGTATGTTTGAATGGATTTTTATGAAACTTTATAATAATATAGCTTACACATCAGAATAACACATAGGCACATAATATAATTAAAAAGATATAGTGAATTACTCAAATAATAATATAACGATGAGTGCTAAGAAGGAAAATATATTTTTGTTTGTATAAAAAATTTTCAATAAGATCAATAATTACATTTCCCGAAGCGAAGCGAAAACAGGTCACTAGCAATAGTATAAATTGAAAAAAATAAATTTCATCTTTATTGAATAAAATCATCTAGATTAACACAGAATTGCGTTGATAAAAAGTAACAGTATTATTTAAAATAAACCTTCAATGAACCTTTAATTGCAGGTAGGGCTGTTCGGCATATTAATGACTATGCAACTGTGCTGTTAATAGATGAAAGATATTCGAGAGTCCAAACGATATCAGCTTTACCTTCATTTGTACAGGTAAAAAACCATAAGTAAGAATAATATAGCAGTAATTTTGACTTTTTAATAATAAAAATTAATGAAATTACGTTTTTCAGAAATCGTTAATATCAAACTCCAGTTTTGGTCAAATGATCGGAAGCATGGCAAAGTTCTTTTCAAGGCACAAAGAAATAAAAACAAATTGAATGAAATAATTCAACAGCTTTAACAATATTATAATAGGGATAATAAAATATAATAAATAACTTATAAAACTACATATTATTTAATTTGTTTTAAAATAAATCCGGAAAGGGAATAACACAATATTTTAAAACAAACAGAAATAATAAAAAAATATTAATATAATTCATACATATTTTTTTCTTAAAAGCTAATCAGCCAGTGCTTGTGGCAGTGTTGTACCACAAGGTCCTTCGAAGTAAAAATGGAAATCAGGTGTGGCCGGTGTTGGTTCTATATTAAATTCTGCTACAATTGCACCCCTCGAAGCTGCTTGCGGAGCAAACATTGCCGCAGGATATACCACTGATGATGTACCAACAACTAGGCATACATCACAGGTGGACATTGCATGTTCTGAAAAAGTGGTATATTGGCTTTAGTAATATTATGAAACTGATTGAATTCTTACCATTTAATTACAAAATTTTGGGAATAATTTTAAGATTTCGGTACCTACTTTGTTTTCTGCAATATGTTCAATATATTTGTTCAAAATATACTGTTCACATTGTTATTATATTTAAAAAACGTTGCAGGTAGTGCAAAACTACGTGTAATTCCTTTTATGCACATTTTATTGTATGGATAGAAAACAGTATAGATAATTAATTAATATTAAATTATTATATACAGTAAAAAAATACTTACCAGCTGCTTCTAAAATATCATGTTCTAAACTTTCACCGAACCACACAATGTGTGGTCTTAGCAAGGCTCCACAATGAGCCTTTTTACAGTGTGGTAATAATTTCACAGGAACGTCAGAACCCACCATATTAGAATCTGGGGCTCCTCTATTTGCAAGTGCCTAATTGGAGGAAGAATAATACAAAATTAAATTAAGCTTTACCAAATAATAATTTATATAGGTTTTGAAAATGGTACCTCACATATAGGGCTGTCATTATTCACCAATACTTCCTTACATTTTGTACATCGAGTTTTGTATAAATTTCCATGAAGCTCTATCAATCTTTTCGTTCCTGCTCTTGTATGTAAACCATCCACATTCTGAGTAATTACTGTAATTTTTTTTTGGGATCCATGGTTATCTTCGAATTTAGCAATAGCAAAATGTCCCTGAAATTTACTCAGATTTACTATATAGTAGTTAGCAATAAAATTCATAGTTATAACTTATTGTCTTGTATGTTACACTATGCTGCAGTTTATAAATGAGATAAAAAAATTAATGCTCACAATATAATAATTATAAGAACCATTTTAATATACATATAATATTTGTTTACAGTTTATTGACATAGTTCTAATAAATCTGTGAATGTGCATGTTTGCATGTAATATGCAATTTTGGATCATTTGATGCTAAATCGCTTTTTTGTTTGATAATTACCGCATTAGGCTTCGCCTTTGCTGCCACCTCTCTTCTGTAGTGGTAAAATTCCCATACTAAACTTGGACTTTCTCTAAAAGCTCCTGGTGTTGCTAAGGCCGAAGCTTGATATTTCCTCCAAAGCCCTCCAGCACCACGAAAAGTAGGTATTCCAGATTCTGCACTAATGCCAGCTCCAGATAAGATAACTATTTCTTTTGCCGATTTTAAAGCAACTCTGAACTTTGAGAAATCACTAGATTGTCTGGAACTCATGACTTTATTAATATAACAAGGAATGACTCTCTGATTTAGTGTTTTCAATAAACTAAGGCACATCGTTTAAAGGTTAAAGGTTTAGGTAATAAATATTGATTTTATTCTGTTTACTACATGATGTGTCATTAATCTAATGCCGGCCACTGACATGCGCGCAAATATTCGTACATTGTACGAATGTTTGCGCGTATGTGAAGGGCCGTCAAACATTAATTCGCAAACCTAGCGGCTGTGCCAATGGGTTCGCATACTCAATTTGCGAACCCGTTTGCGCTTCCTCCTACACTTGTTTACGAATGTCTCACGAATTTCTCCTCCTTTTTAATTCGTCAATAGAACATTGAAAAGAAAAAGAGTTTTGAATTCTTTCCCAGACATCATTAACAGCCATGCTGTTTTTATGGGATTTCTTTTGATGAAGATACGCTACACAGTAGACGTTACGAACTATGAAAATGGCGATACGTCCGTTACCTTCGCAATCGTCGGCGCAACCGAATATATTAAGTGTATAATCTATGGGCGCAACTGGGCAAGCGAATGTGTAATGTGTGGGAGACTACGCGAAGGTGCGAGGTTCGCGCGCTTTGATGTCTGTTAAAAAACCGACACAGCTTGGAAAACCACGAATGCAGCGAAAACTTTGCATAATCATTCGCAAATGTCGTCCTACACTTGCGGGTTTGCGTATTCGTGCGCATGTGAGTGACCGGTGTAAAGTAGTAGTAGTTTTATTTTTCCAATTTGAAAAGCAAGGATATCGTACCATACAGCCTAATTTTTTATATATTTTTTTATATTATGAAAAATGATAGAAATCATATAAAATGAGATGAGATGATATGGAATGAAATATAATCTCAGTAAAATGGTAGTCATTTATTGAGACTTTTTCAGTGGACTTTTTGAAGGATGCCAAGAAGCTACGTCCAGCAGCTTTGTTTCATATTCCCACATTTGTGCACTTTCGCCGATACTAAACAGTTAATAAACCACCGTTATTTAAACCTGAAGAAACACTAAATAGACAAAATAAAACAAATCACACAATTTCACTCTTTGCGTTTCCGCCAAAAAGTTCCAAAATAATCTAAATTTTAATTACTTTTTTAATTTTATCATTTATTAAGCAAGCACAGAAAATGTAGTCCATAAATCCAAATCTTTCGTAATAAAGATCTAAAACTATCGTGAGTGTTGGATGAGGAGATTTTAAAAAACTCAGTAAAATAGATTCATTGTAAGATACTAAGGAATTAAGTCCAGCGTTCTTGTTTCATTTTCACACACATGTGCGCTTTTAAAGATGCTAAAGGGGTAATAAGCCATTATTACACATGCAAATCTGAGGAAACCCTAAATTAACAACATAAAAAAATTCTCCTAACGACCCACCATAGTATTTTTGACAATTGGAGACTATTTGTCCTTAAATTTTAGTATGGTCACTGGAAAGTGTCTTTAAGATTGTCTACTTGAAAATTCAGAAGTGATGAAGCATAAATAGCAAAGTTTTTTGCTTTGTGAAGTTAACATCATATTTTTTGGGGCAAATGCAAGAATTCTTATGACCTCAATAAAATTGTGAGAGTTTCGGAATTCAATGGATTTTTGATACAAAAAGAATAGCCAATTCACCCATGTTGCTTTTCCCACTTTTGTACTTGCACAGGCTATGCCAAACGAAGTGGAATTCAACGGAATGATACTTTTAGACAGGTTTCGGTTAATTACCACTAATAAAAAGAACCTTTTAAGCCTATTAAACTCCCGAAATTGATTAAACAGTCGTCTACAGAATTATCTTTTTACTTTATTAGTTCATGAAAACGTCTGGTACCAGAGGCCATCGTTTTCATAAAGTGAACTCCGACATCTTTGAAATGTATGATTATTACAGTACTAGATGTACCCGTCCGCTTCGCTGGCCATTTAAAATTAACATTACTATTTCTCACCCCCACAAAGATTCTCATCATTAACGCCCTCACAACTGGTATAGGGAGTCCAATACTCATATAAGTATTAGCCTATCCATTAAGTGCATGTATTTTCTACATGGATACCAAGCTTCAAGTCAATCGGATGCATGGTTCAGTAGTTATAACGGAGCATCCGTAAAAACCAATGTAAATTTATATATTAGTATAGATACCTATAGTATGGCGACTGCTCCACCCTCCGCACACATGGTTACTCTGCGGCAGATTTATCGATAGGACGGTGTAGCTGTGCAAACTTACAATAGGTACCAGTCAGAATCGCTACTTACACAAATTACATTTTTGTGCCAGATGAACAACCGAGCTATTTCGTTTTTTTAACAAATTATGATGAAACAAAATTTACTTATTTTAGATGGTCCCTTATAGATAATCTGTTAGGTTACGAATTTAAGTAATTTTTTATAAAAACATGTGATGTCGTTATAAAAACGGAATGAGAGTATCGTCTTGAACAATTCCTCTGAGCAATTTTCACAGTAGGTACATACGGTACAAATCACTCAGAGGACCGACATCCTTGCGCAACAGAATTCTAAGCATCAGTTAATTCTGGTTGGCTGATTATTGTTGAATAACATACCTTCTCTGTCCTGATCTTCATAATCCCAATGAGTACTCTGGCATTCATGCTCGGTGCCCATACGCCTAACTTTCAAAACCAGTGTGTTATAGTGCGAGTTTCTTAACGTTCTCGATAGCGTAAGAGTTAAGCTAATTTTGTATGCGGTTGGAACAGCGCCCCTAGCGGCAAACGCACGTAAACGATCCCATTCCATACAAATATGAACTAACTTTTACGCTATCGAGAACGTTAAAAAACTCACACTAAGCACACAGTATACCTACCCGTTTTTCTTGGTGTGCGTGCTTTCTGCCGTTATTTCTGTGCAAACAAAGCGATAGCTTATTTAAGTTTCTCCCGCATCCTTCACGTGGGAAATCATTCGTAAAGTGTGTGTCACGAAGTAATCACCTCTGATCACAATGACGCAAATCAACAATAAATTTATTAATAAATGTTGTTCTTGGCTATAGATTATTTGCGTTGATGCAAAAGTTAATTCTTTCATATACGAGGGTTGCACTAAAAGTATCGGGAATGGAATATTTCCACTGTTCCTGTCATATTAAAATCTTTTTAATTGAAAACTCCTTGGTTTTAAAAATCGAATACCATTTATTTATTTAAAAAAAGATTCTCGTTCTTGTCACGAGGTTTTGTCAAACTTGTTTAGTCGTTGAGAAAATGGAATTGATTCGAGAAAATTCAAGAGCGATGATTTATGATGACTTTCGAAGTGGTTTAACACAAAAATAGTGTGTTGACCGGATGATTTCTGCATTTGGTGATGAAGCCCCATCCAAAACCACAATTTATCGCTGGTTTGCTGAGTTTCAACGTGGACGTGTCAAGCTCAGTGATGATCCCCGTCAAGGTCGTCCAAAAACTGCAGTCACCCAAGAAAACGTTGATGCTGTGCGTAAGCTGATTGAGGAAGATCGACATGTGACATACCGCGAAATTCAGGCAACTTTAGACATTGGCATGAGTCAAATACAAATAATCTTGCATGAACAATTAGGAGTAAAAAAGTTGTTTTCCCGATAGATACCGCATTCGCTCTGTGAAGAGCAAAAAGCGGCTCGCGTTACTTGGTGCGTCAGAACTCTCGAAAGATTCCACGCAGAATCCTCAAATGCTGTATACAACATTGTATCTGGTGACGAATCCTGGATATACGCGTACGAACCCGAAACAAAAAACCAGTCACGAGTTTGGGTGTTCGAAAATGAGTTAAAGCCAACAAAAATTGTTCGTTCACGGAGTGTTGCAAAAAAAATGGTGGCCACGTTTGTCTTCAAAACCGGCCATGTTACGACTATTCCTCTTGAGGGACAAAGAACGGTTAATGCAGAATGGTATGCTAGCATTTGTTTGCCACAGGTCGTTTCTGAACTCCGTAAAGAGAACTGCAACCGCCGCAGCATCCTCCATCACGACAATGCGAGTTCTCACACCGCGCACAGAACAAAAGAGTTTTTAGAGCAAGAAAACATAGAATTATTAGACCATCCGCCGTACAGCCCCGACCTAAGCCCTAATGATTTCTATACTTTCCCTAAAATAAAGAATAAATTGCGTGGACAGAGATTTTCATCACCTGAAGAAGCTGTGGACGCCTACAAAACGGCCATTTTGGAGACCCCAACTTCCGAATGGAATGGTTGCTTCAATGATTGGTTCCATCGTATGGAAAAATGTGTCAAATTTCGCGGAAAATACTTCGAAAAGCAATAAATACATTTTTAAATAGTAATGTTGTGTCACTTCGATAATTTCTGAAATTTTCAGTGCCGCCTATGTTGATTGTTGAATTATAATAGTATGTGCTAATTTGCATGACAAGGGTCGTCCGGAGTAAGCAATTACTCAAAATGTTCAACCTTTTGTTTTCTACAAGTTTGCATGGCGCTGTGACTGCAGGACTCTGTTTATTTGGTACACCAAGATATACATACACGTACTTAGCATGTCCTTGACTAACTTAGGCTCTTCAAGCACCGGTCACCGTCCTCGAGCGAACTAACCTGTAGCCATAGCCCACTCAGTTTCTCACTCGATAATTTTTTTTTTTTTGGATATATGGATGGGCGTGGTTACAGCCCACCTGGTGTTAAGTGGTTACCGCAGCTCATAGACATCTACAACGTGAATGCCGCATCCCACCTGGAGATATGAGTTCTAAGGTGTCAGTATAGTTACAACGGCTGTCCCACCCTTCAAACCGAAACTCATTACTGCTTCACGGCTGAAACAGGCAGCCAGCATAGGTGGTGGTACCTACCCTTGCGGACTCACAAGAGGTTCTACCACCAGTAAAATCTCCACCACCACTAAAATCTTCTCAGTGGGTTGCAATTCCGATCTGGTGGTAGATTCTGGGAAGCACTGCTCTTGCTAGGGCTAGTGTTCGCAAATTTTCTCTGGTTTAGCCTGTGAGCTCACCTACTTGTCTGCACATAGCCGGAATAGACCCTTACGCTGCCAGCGAATAGGCAGGGAAAAAAATGACCGACTCCCATGATGAAGCAATAACATTCTACCTAATTACTGGAAGTCCAAAGGCAAGACAAAAGCGTTTCTTTTTTTATTTGCATAGCCAAGCGTGAAATTTTATCATTTTATGAAGCTTAAATTTCAATTAAAGAAACCAAAGCGAGCGTCACATGAAATGGGCTCACTGATGACGTACCTAATTTTAATAATTATAGAAAATTCAGCGAATTGGCTCTAAAAATTTTTTCAAATCGGTTATTGGAATTGCTAAATAGGAATTGGTAAATGGAAATACCTTGATTAGGCTATGGTAATAATTACAATTGTAAGCATTGTTTTGATTGTCTTTGTTGGAAAACGTGCATACCACCAGGGCCGGATTTAAGCTTAATGCCGCTCCTGGGCACCGGAAAAAAATCCGCCCCAATACTGGAATTTTACTTAAAACTTATATATATTTTATTTTTAAAAATAAAATAACTAATTTAATGCAGAGACTTTATTACATGTAATATATTCCAAAAACATAATTAACATCAACATAATACATCAGAATTAATTGTTTTTTTTTTCGAACAATTATAAACTTGGCACTAAGGGTGACTATAAGAGTCACATACGTTACATAAAAAAAAAACTAATTAAATTTCTTTAATTCCAGAAAATAGAAGAATCGATTATTTTAAATCTACAAGGTAATAAATTGATTAAATCATTTAGATTATTAATTTTTACCAATAGTACCAAAATAATAATTCACAAATAATGGATGAATTGAATTTCTTGACTTATGAATTAAACAGAAAATTATTAATTAATAGAATTAATTAATTAAATACAGTCAAACCTGGGTAAGTGAGAACTGGATAAGTGAGACAACTCTATAAGTGAGAGTAATAGCCAGGACCCGTCATTTTAAGCTCCCAAAACCTCTATTAGCGAGAAACAGAAACCTCTGTAAGAGAGAGTCGTTTGTCCCTCATGGACCTCCGTAAGTGAGACTGCTACTTATCTATACCTCTATAAGCGACAGTCGAGCTTTATTTAAATATATCATTTAGGAGGAACAAATGACAAAACAAATTCTGCTATTTTATGACTCATTCTTAGCTTTCGTGGAACTTCCTACCATTGTTTTTGTATTGTTTTCTCGTCAATATTGAACCTATTCTATTTTGTGGAACTAAATAACGTTGTTATTTTATCGCATTCTTTTCGAATGGACACGTGTCCCTGTGTACCGTCCTGTTTGTCGGACTCACTCTTTTTTTTTTAATCGTTAATTGCGAAGGAAAGTTCTGTTCTGCATCATATCAAAACGGAAAATTAAAGTACTGTCATTAAGTGATAAACTTAAAATAGTGAATGCGTTTGAATCCGGAAAATCGCGAAATGAAATTCAGAGAGTGCATTAGCGAGAAACTCGGTTTAGTGAGAAACCTCTATAAGCGAGAATGAGATTGTGCTCCCTTGAACTCTCGCTTATCCAGGTTTGACTGTATAATTAATTAATTCTATTAATTAATAATTTGTCTAATAATTTGTCTAATAAGACAATTTTTTTCCCCCTGTGCACTTGCCCCGGCTGCCCCTAGTGTAAATCCACCATTACATACCACCTAAGGCCCAAGTACCTAAATTGTTACTGTTGCTCATGATCGTCAACAAGGGTACAGCCAAGACGCTGCCTTTTGCTGCTACATTATGAACATTTCGACACCAGGAACGGGTTTCTAAATACTTCGAAGTTCTGGACAACTGCATTAGGAACGCCCGCTCTGGCGAACTAAAACACCTGACGGGAAATAATCAATACAACCCGCATTTGTTTTCAGTAATTGTTACAAGCGGTATCAAAACTACATTGTACTGCCGGCCAAGCGACCTTATCTATTATCAGTACATTTCCTAGTTTATTGTGTATGAATTGAATTGAATGACCGTTACGTTGGCGTTGTATATCGCATCGTTTGGGTCGTTCAACGCGAGTAGTCCTTCTTGTTTTATCCGGTTCGTATTGCCCTATACCCATCTCTCAAGCATTTCTCATAGACAAAGAAAATACAGCGAACTCAGTATTCTTACAATTTATTAACGGTTGTCGGAATTTATGTACAGATATCTCTTGCCCGCGACTTCGTCCGCGTGGAATAGTTCACCAATAATGTTTTATTTTAGAACCAATTTGGTTAGCATAAAAAACGTTATAGTGAGCCAACCTTAACATATAGACATATGGTGTCGCGGACTTTTTTTAGATCTTTTAAAGGGGAACAAAACTTTAACCATTTCTGCAGCGCACGCAGCGGAAACTTTCAAAAGGAAAAAAAAACCCGATTTTGAAACATTCTTTATTGGTGCTCCGCTTGTATTGGTCTTAGCGTGATGTTCCATTCTCGATAAATGGGCTATCTAAAATTGAAATAATTTTTCAAATCAGACCAGTAGTAGTTCCTGAGATTAGCGCGTTCAAACAAATAAACTCTTCAGCTTTATAATATTAGTATAGAAGTATAGATTTGTTACGAGCTATATCCTACTATTTTACAATCCGTCTACATAGTAATAGTAGGAATCTTATTTACACCCAATACTTTCAGGGAATCCTGTCTTAATTTCAATGCCTTGCCTACTATTTCCATGGAGGGTTGATGTCGGGTATACGGGCAATCGTAAAACAGCCAAATCACTCTATAACATATGAGACAGATGGGACACAGCCAACTTAATACTATCAAAACAATTGGTTTTATGATCAATAATACAAAAGATGCAAACAGTATTAAAATAACATAACTAAATATTATTATTATGAACGAGTAAGTGCGCATTATGATTTATCCAAAAATAGAATAATGCGCTAGACCAAAATAATTGGAATATGTGGAGAGTCGTTAATTGCATGTGGAGAGAGCGCGGTGTTATATACTCCCAACACCTGTATGCTTCATGAGCCATTGACGTCATGAGGTCCACGCAGGCGCATTTTACAACGTCGCAATCATACGAGGGTTAGGAGATCAGAACGCGGCACGCTCTCTAGGCGCGCAGACGATACCGCATTTTCAGAACTCCGTCACCTACGCGGGAAATCACGGCAGTGAGTATAATAATATGTTAATTACGTATTTTCAACAAAATGTCTTTGCAGTACACAAAAATAATCACACATTGTCTAAATTTTTTTTCTAATTCGTTAGAATTGGATTCCAGGTGATACTTATGAAATTTAGGACTGCTGATTAGTATTTTATCTAGAACTTGTACGAAAATGGGAATTTTCACAAAGTTCACCCCCTTCTCTCGTTCATAAAACTAATAGTTTACTAGTTTACTTTTTCTATGTTTATAAAACTATCTATTTTGTCAATATCGCGACAACTATTAAGTACTCTCTAAACTTATGTTGTTAGACACGATACGACAAATGTCCGCTTTGTTGAAAATCCGTCAACAGTATAACAGATCGTAAACATGTTTACAATTTAATCATAAGTTTAAGAATCAACAGTTTATGCAGAGCAATTAATTGAGGTGAGTTAAGTTGAGGATGTTTTTAAATGTAATTACATTTGATGAATTTAATTAAAACTACTTTTACGGCTTAATCTCACGTTACTTTTTTCGTGTTGATTTTAATGCGCTTTGAGAAAACGCTATGTCCTCTCAACGTAAAACAGCTTAATCGTCGTGACCACGATAGCGGTAGTGTCCGAAACGTCGAAAATAATATAATGCTAATAAAATATCCAAGATTTAACCGGATAAAATACTATTGAATTACTATTAACGTTGATACCCATTTTATAAGCTTTTGAATCTGAGCTATTTCATCTAAATGGAATATTAGTTAGTTTTTGATGAATTCGAGTTTAAGTAATTATTACTTTTAAAGAACATTTCAAAACAAGGTGACTCTGAATTTTCTTCTTCTTTGACGTCTCTATTATTATTTATATTATTTAGTTTGTTTGAAATGTTTTATTAATGGGGCGATTTTAATGCAGAAAATTATGAAAGTAATGCTCGGAGCTTTTAATATTTAATATTTGTGCATTTTCATTCAACTATCTTTCCGCGCAAATAGAACTTTCCCGTAGATTGATAATCCAAATAAAATATGTATCTGAAATACTAGACATGAAAACAAAAAGTTACAATTTTTTTTATCATATGTCTTGCGAATGAGTAGTCGCATTTATGTCTAAAATATTAAGTATATAACTTTGCAGTTCATTGGGCCGAAAAATCAGAGGGGACAGTGATCTCACACACATTAAAGACGATGTATACTTCAATCAAACCCGTTCAAGTGTGAAATAAATGGAATAAACCTCAGGGATGAAAGCAATGACGGTAGATTTAATCTTCTGATAATAAACAAGTGGGATCCATCAAATCGAATTCACATGCACAAAATGTTTAAATCGAACGTGTCTCCGAGGTTTTGGTACCATGTTCTTGTTTTCTAATGTACATTATATATCCAAACGTAAGTATATTCGTGTTCTATTAAACTGCGTCTAATACAATCGGCCTTGGAAATTAAAATCTTATATTTCCTTTTTTTATATATATAACTAAAACCTTATTAACTTATTAAAACCTTACCTTAGGCATTTGAATCCTTCGTGTTCTAACGGGTGAGAGGACAGGTCTGTGGGTCTGCATATATTAAATGTGTTAAGGGAAAGTTGTGGCAGTATCTAGAGTTGGCCGGGGTCACGTACCTGTATTCCCATATGAATAGCCACACTGACTATAATCAGTGTACGATCTTTTGACTCAATCTGACACTTATACACACATCATCCCAATGTCTCATCAAATCCTATCTTTGCAAACGAATTGTAAAAAAAACTAAAAGTGCATTCGTAATGTAGGTATATCTTAGTTAGATTGAAAGATTCCATTACTAACCACTCTTTATCTGCATTGTCTGCTCAATTCGACGGTATTACATTACCATTTATCCGAAGTACACTCAGTAAGAGTCATGATGATAATACAACTATAATATAAATTTATATTAATAAATGGGTATAAAAATAATTGAAAACGTGACATAAATTTAGATAGATAGATATTTCTTTTAAATAGGCCTTTGTTTAATATTGTCAGTACTGTACCATAGAACTTGATATTTGATATTAGTTTCAATTGAATGAAATCGATATCTCTATCCGTTCTTGACAAAAAAGGTCTTGCCAGACAACATGGTATAGGATTGCGTCTTTTCTTTTTGATGTCTAACTAGATACAGACAATATTTAACTAAGAAAGAAAAGCTTAAGTTACGCTATGAACAATTCGGACGTGAAAAACTTCTAATTTATGTGCTGTTTTATTTATAATGACTTAAGATATAGTTTATTTCTATGTTATTGATGCCGAAAGCATACTTACGAAAAAAACAGAAGAAATCTCAGGCCACGAGAGCCGAGCATCTTTAAAAAAGACATTGACTTCGACCGGGAATCGAATCAAAACATCGATTTAATAAACCTGACAGACAAATTTATAACAAACTAGCGACCCGTCCTCGCTTCGCTTCGGAAACATTAAAACACACATGAAACCAAAAAAATAAAATAATTTTTTTTATTTATAAAGTAGCCTATGTTCATCAGGGACAATGTCGGCTTCTAATGGAAAAATAATTTTTCAAATCGGTCCAGTAGTTTCGGAGCCTATTCGAAACAAACAAACAAACAAATCTTTCCTCTTTATAATATTAGTATAGATTAGTAGTAATTATTTTATTTTTTATAATAAATGATTTTTTCTTACTTTAAGCTCCAAATTAAGACAGTAAAATATGAGTATTTTTTAAAATATATATTTTGCAAAAGTGATTGATCACCGAACTGGCCCTTTTGAGCCAGAAATTGGAAAAACGGGCGAGATTAAACACATTAACCCAGAACTGTCAATTGTTGAAGTGTACTGGATACTGTGACAATAAACGAGGACTAGCGTAGGCGGTTAATATCGGATATCTTTTTATTTCTGTTTGGGTAATGTTATTCCTTATCTACTCGCTAGCTCAAGAGTTGTAATTCGAAGATAAAAAAAGGCCATTAAGAAAATACCTAAGCCTAAGAATCGATTTCATTTATGACTGTATTCAGAAATGAATAGCTAATTAATAAAATAAACTAATATCTATTGTTCATTAAAACATTGAACATTAGTTTGTAAATTGTGAAACTTTTGTAAGTTTGTATCGAACGTTTTCGGGTTGGTCTAATGTTGTCTAGAAATAACAACATGGGCTGGGCCATTCGTGATGGATATTCATAAAGTATATTCCAAAGTGAAGATTCATCTATTTGTTTAAGCCGGTTAGATTAACGTTTGGATTAATTTTACAATTAAAACATCATATGTAGGGGTATATTATCCCTTGAACCGATCTCAGTTTCGGAGATTACTGATTTCAGTGCTTAACTAACTGTTCGCTACCATGCAAATTGATGCTAAGTTTCAATTCTCAATTTACTTAAGCCTGAGACGTAACGGTTCCCTATTTTTGTATTTAGTTATTGGAGCGATTGAGCCTTCGAAAAGGTTTTTGATTTAAGTTACTAAAATTTGTTTGTGTTTTTTACTGGTGGGAGGACCTCTTGTGAGTCCACACGGGTAGGTACTAACGCTCCGCCTATTTCTACCGTGAAGCAGTAATGCGTTTCGGTTCGAAGGGCGGGGAAGCCGTTGTAATTATACTTGAGACCTCGGAGCTTATATCTCAAGGTGGGTGGCGCATTTGCGTTGTAGACGTCTATGGGCTCCGGTAACCACTTAACACCAGGTGGGCTGTGAGCTCGTCCACCTATTTAAGCAATAAAATAATAACAATCAATCGATATTAAAGTTAGGGCTTGGAAAACAAGAAGCGATAAAGGTCTCAGTATTCAGAACTCGATCTTCTATCAAGCTGGTGAAGTTGCCCGGTAGACCGACGGTCCAAATGTTGCTGTTCGGAACTTGTATATCAGCAAACTTATCTTAAAAATGTCGTTTCTCGAGAATCAGGCATCTGTCAAATATCTTGTGTTCTATCCGTTACATACGTCCGCTTCACACGTTGTGGCTTATAAAGAAAACCTCAGAGACACTCCATTGAGTTTTCTCATTTGATTGCGATTCCGGTCTGGTAGTAGATTCTGCAAAGCATTGTTCTTGCTAAGGCTAGTGTTAGCAAACGTTTGGTTAGAGCCCCGTGAGCTCACATACTCGCCCGGTGAATCTGGTGTGACCCCTCGAGGTCACTAGAATATGAAAAAAAAGTAGCATAGCGATAGTATAACATGTATGGACATCTTTCTTGTCGTTTTACTTTTGATTATCCAATCCTATATCACATGAGCACATGTTCCGTGCACGATTTACTTATTCGTTTAGGTCGTAATAGATGATTTCCGTGCAACAATACCACAAAGCCAAGCTCCACTAGACACTGTTTATGATTCTTTCATATAAAGTGGGATTAACAGGTCTTTTGTGTTCGGAAATTTAGTTCTTCTTTATTCAAGTTACACAGCATGTTTTTGGAATGAAGTTCCTTACGACAGGCTTGGAGGGGATAGGGATTTTGCTGCGCGACCGAACTGAAAAAAAAGTGATAGTAAAACCGTAAGAAAAAATCCGTGGAAAAAAGTGCGTGGAAAAATCCGTGGAAAAAAGTGCGTGGAATAAAACCGTTAAATGAGACGTGCGCAGGCGCGACAGTCGCATACACAAGCGAGTAGTGTATAATACCTTTCTCTTTCTCCTTCTTTCTTTTCGTTCTCTGATCCCTTCTCTCTCTATTTAGTAATTATTTCTATTTCTATGTAATTTTATGTTTTCAACCAAAAATAAAGAGATATATTTTGTAATTTTAATTGATAATTTGAATTACTATATTTTTTATTTTACGTAATTTATTATTTCCTAAAATACTGAATTTCGTAAATACTTTCCCGTACTTAAATAAAAACTAATCAGCAAAATTTAAGAGAAAAACCAACAAAACCTACATAAAATTGAGCACCATTTCTTTTTTTGCAAATTGTGTCGATTCTACATTAGCCGAAGGAACTTCGTTCCTACCTGGTGTCCCACGACACCACATCTTTTTTTTTTCATGTTTTTGTGGCCATTACTGGTACATTACTGTGGTTCACGCAGTTATAATATGAGCGTGTTTTTGGAAGTATGCCGATATAATTGGAAGTTTTCTAATTTCGAAGTAGTCGTTTGAAAGACACACGCTCTACGCAATGAAGCCATGAAAACATGTAATGAGTTTAGTTCGAAAGAGCGAAGTGTGTGTATAAATGTTAAGTGAAGAAGGTATTTAAAGTAGTTTACTGGTCTATTTCAAGTTTTAAGTACTAAGGGAATTTATTTTCAGGAATTCTTAACCAAAAAAAAACATTATTTACATTTAAAATGTCTGCTACAGTAAAGATAACAGGGGCGTGATTAATTGTAGACTAACATATGTCTCTAGAGGCTAAACATAGTTTGTCTCGTGTAATCTGTTGAGAAGAATGGATTAAATACGGTCTACGATCCGAGCCGTGACTTAGCATTAATTAGTTAGACAACGAGTCTGCAAACAAATTCTGTACGACGGCTACAAATAGTGATCTTTTTGGCTTTCTGAATGAAATCTGTGACTTGTCTCTATAGACTTAGACAATAGAGACCGAAGCAAACTTTAAATTTTACACTTTAAAATTTATCAATGTTCGTCGGCAGCATAAATGAGGTACTGTTGACTTAAGAAAAAGTCACGTCCTAATCATTATCATTATCACTCTCCTGCCCTTCTCCCAGTCACTTGGGGTCGGCCCAACATATTTACTTCTTCCTTACTCCTGTTTCATATACCGTTTCTTCATTCAATCCCCTCTTACACTTATCGTCTTTCACGCAATCCATCCATTTTTTCTTAGGTCTACCTCTTCCTCTAAAGCCTTCCACATTGATAGTTAAAAAAACACGACCTATTATGAGGTCAAAGTCTTCATTGTATTAAATGAACTATTAATTCAAGACCACGCTTCGTTGCGAGCTGATAGGCGGAATTTATTTTATTATTTTTATTAGATGGATAATATTCTTATTTAGGATGTAGATGAGTTACATTTCAAACCTATATAATATTATGCAAGGAATTGTTGAAAATTTAAGTTAAGCATTTAGTCTGTAGAAATATTCTACTGATATTGGAAAAATGTGAAGGTATAGCGCGAACTAAAAATAGATTTCCATTTAGCTATTCACATTTTTGATCTCTTCCTACGTAATCCCTGTTCAATAGTAGAACGTTCTGTAGGTACATCTTTATCGAGAATTTCTGCGAAAATTTCCTTACAAATTTTACTTTTATTGAAATGGAAACGACCCTTGGATATTAAGCTGTTTTTGGACTAATAATATCCTGTGATATGGATTATAAGGCGTTCTTTGATTACTTTTAGAAGAAATGCTTTTGTAAGCTGAAGTGAGGGGCCAATGTTGAAATCAATCTTCGTTTTTCTTTACAAGAATAATTGTGGTAAAGTTAGTTCAAATTGCCTTATTTTTAGGACTACCAATGCGCCTATGAGGCTAAAATAATTATGCATATTTCAACTTTCAAAAGTCAAAATGCCGGGCCAATATATACATAGCATATAGTACTTTTAGGGACTGCACATAGGATGGAACGGATGTTAGAGCTGTCGATAGCACCCACTCAAATATCAATACAATCAGTGTGAATTGAATATTATAATATTTGTATAAATTAAAATTTGGATTTTGGAATGTTTTAAAAAAAAGTTTCGATATAATGAATTTATTAAAGTTAAAAAAACATTAGTATAACTTTAGGGTCATGTAGCGGTGTCATGGAAAAGAAGATATATTGACAGATGACTAAATTGCCGCCACAGGTCATCGATAATCTTCGTTGACTACGCAACCGATCATTTTGGAACAGTATACCAGAATTATTTTTTAAGATTAGTAACCAATTAATATGTAGACATTTTATTTACCTACCAACCGCCATCTAAGATATTCTTTTATTGTGTTAGTTAATTGTGCGGAATCTCGGGAATCCACAGGGAGTCATTTTGCTCGATGTGTTCAAGCGTGAAATGAGTATTTCGGTAAACTTTCGTTGATGGCATTTATCGTGGATAAACATCTTAAGAAAATGGTTTCGCTGTAGATAAGCTGTTCGGAAGTAGACCACTAAGTAAATCTATTTTGTATATAATGCTTATAATTTTATGGCGGATCAAAACCGACAAACATCAGACAGACAGACAGATAAAAAAAAAAAAAATGCTATTTTGGTATATGTACTGTGCATACATACTTAGGCATTTAATAAAAAGTGGTTATTTTATTATTACAAACAGACACTACAATTTTATTTATTTGTATAGATTGTCATAATACTTATAATTTTACAACGGATCAAAGATGCAATTTTTTTTAATTAAAATAGGCGCTTATTTTGCTTCGTAATGGGTACGTATCCCCTTCTGTCGCAAAGCAAAAATGCGCTTAATGCAATACACTATCATCACCTTTTCACTTGTCACCAGAAATTTACTGCAGAAAAATTTACTCCTTTTTCCTTTTCTCGCTATTTTTTTTTGTACTCGAAGGCTGTAATCTCAAAAGCTGGATTTTAATTACATTGGACATCGTGCTAACTATCTTAAATATTGATTATATCGCTTAATGAACTGTCAATAGCAGGGTGGGTACTAGGTCCCCGGATGCAGGGATGCGTTATAGGTCTTGAAGGGGGAAGGGGCTTCCAGAGATCGGCGCGGGGAGGTAAGAACTGGGTCACCGGGGCAACGGCATCCGCTCGAACCTGCTTCCTCGAAATCGGGAACACTTCGAATCTACTCGTATATAGCGGCTGTTTGTTTAACTACTAGTGACTCCGCAGTAGTCGAGATTCGACTATAATTAATTGAAATTATAAGTTTAAACATTATTATGGTTCTATTGTCAAACACTATTATATTTCGATAATATAATTACAGTATTCGCCAAAACTGCACTATAGATCAATAATATTAAAGACAAACAATATTAATCTATTTTCAATTCGACCACAGACTCTAAACAATAACAAAAGTTTCCCAATTGACAGTAAACAAAGAAAATATTCTTGTGTATGTGTTGTGTCAAATACATGGTAGTGTGTGTAATGTTTTCTTTATTGATTTAATGTATCTTTTATGAATTATTTTAAAAAAAATATTAGCATGGAGCTCTCCCTCTATATATTCTCTATAAGTGTGAGAAATTTCATACTCCTCCGTACGCGCAATTTTCGTAAAAAGGGGTACAAAGTTCTTACTTCACGTATTCACGTATAGATAGATACCTACCTATTCAGTGGAAATGCGTTTTAATCGCTGCATTGTGATCGAATACGTTGAATCGAAGCTATTTCAGTTTTATCGGATATTGAGAGCTTGCAGTCCCCAAACTCACAATAGGTTTCTCGTTAACAAACTGACTTTTGTTAGCTTACAGTAAAGTTTATTATATTTGCTTTTGAATTCGATAGATTGATGCGCAGTTCGTTTGGTTTTTGTTATTAAGCAGTTGTCAGAAACATTGAGAAAACTAGAGCACTAATTATTATTAACATACAAGAATTTGGGTTTGGGAAATATCAAACATATTGTCTCTTTTTTTTTATAATAGCCTTTTCGTAGTTTGTCGATCATAATAATAATCGCTAATACCATTTCCAATTTCAAAACAATAGCGCAGAAAAAAGCAGGGCGGGTGTCTTGTTTTGATTCTATAAATTAGTTAATTTATATTTACCTATTAGGTTAAGTTGGCTAGTTAATTAATGTTTAAGTTATGTCTTTTTTATTTACCTATTTGATTTGAGTAACATGATTGAGATATGTGATTAGCAATTATCGTTCTCACACAAGCTCGTTAGCCGTATTACTTACTCTCATCCACTTATCTTTATTAAAATTTCGGTAACATATTTTAGGGTACACGGTTTACTTCAAAGAGCTTATATTGGTTCTAATAGACAACTAACGAGAGTAGTGGCAGTGGCACAGCTGATATTCATGAGCAGCGGTGAGCATCTGCGTCAAGCGAACCGCAATCGCGTTTTTTATATTGACAAAGTTCCAATTTTTTTTTCTTACCTATGCTGATAGTCTTGAGAGACCATTTCAGCGTAACCTTAACAAGTAGGTGAGCTCACGGGTCTCAAACCTGACGTCCTTGCTAACACTAACCCTAGCAAGAGCAATGCTTCGCAGAATCTACCACCGGATCGGAAACGCGACCCACTGAGAAAATCCGACGAGAAACTCAGTGGGCTGTGTGTGTGGGTTAATTTACTCGCCGAGCCCTTTGTCGCAAGCGACGGTTTCGACGAGAACGATGACCGGTAACATAATTCAAATAGTCCCATTAGTTAAATATTCAGCGTCACATCTTACAAAAATGATGTTAATGTGTTTTTTAAAGCCGTGTTTCGTCGCGTGTATATTTTTCCTAAGTACTTTGGAAATTACGTGATGGATCGTGATGGATGAACCGAATGTTCATGTAATATTCTCTATGTATACTCCAGACACTCCTTTACTTGCGAAGGAACCTGATATTCGTCGTCAAACGCTTTTACGTTTACTTTAGCTTGTACTTTACGTGAAAGTGTTCTTATTTTTTATTGCAATAGATCGGTTAACTCAATCATAGCGTTGTCGGTGTTAAGGGGTTGCCGTAACCCGAAATGCTTACCGTTGAATACGAACTACCAGTAGTATAGACGGAAATTCTTATAAGTTTATAGTTTTAGTTTTATATTCCGTGTCTCTAATGCAGAAGTCGTTCGGGGTAGTGCGGAAACATGTTAGATACAAGCTTACTTAGATAGCACGTAATGTTAGAGTGCATTTTCCGTGGTCGCGCATCACTCGACACAAATAACTAGGTATCTATACTGAGACCTTACAACTTATATCTCGAGGTGGGTGGCGCATTTACGTTGTAGATGTCTATAGGCTCCAGTAACCACTTAACACCAGGTGGGCTGTGAGCTCGTCCAACCATTTAAGCAATTAAAAAAAATATCTGGCACATAAAGCCTGGCACAACGTAATATGGAAGGTGTTTCTACGAACTAAGTATGCATAGCAGATTCAGCTTTGATTTAAACTACGAGAATTCTACATTAATGGGGCGAATTAGGGAATCGGGTGAGACAATTACATCGAACGATTTGCGTGACTCAAAACAACATCATTTATAAACAAGGTATTTTATTTCCGCTGACATTTCGTATAAAAAACTACTGTCATATTTGTCGTGTGTAGAATGTGCAATAGAAAGAAATGACTTCTAGGCCACAATTTTCTACTTTGTCAAGAAATTTGAACAAGGAGTTAATCTCTCTGTTTTATCTGTCTTTTCCACTCATTTAAGTGAGACACGAATGAACTGAAAAAAAAAGCTTAACACAATTTTATCGGTTTTCTGTTGACTTATATTTATTTTCCTGTTTAATACAATGTAAACAATGTCAATAGTTTGTAAGAGATCGTATTTCAACAACGTTTTCACCTATCGACTCCAAATAGAGTTAAACTTCAAAAGAGTTAAAATAATAAAACATTTCAAATTGAAACGTAATTAGCGCTAAGAATCGTAAAACCTTGAGTTATATTTTTAGTGTATGTTTTTTCAGTTCAATCAAGCATTCAATTAGCGCTTTGTAAAGCTAAGTTTAAAAGGATTTTTAGTTTTAAAATGAAAGTATCATGCATGTATAATGTTTTGAACACAAAACAGGGAAGTGAAAGAACAATGGACGCGGAAAATCAATATCCGACCAGTGCTGTGCTAATATGCACTTCAAAGGTTTCTCTCTATGGCCGTCTGAGATTTTCCTTCAAACGTTCGCTTCCTTGTATTATACAACGTGATTGTATTTGACGAAACATGGTTAAATTCTTTCTAGAATTGAAATGCTTTTTTTTCGTTTTATCACTACATAGTATAAAACAAAGTCGCTTTCTCTGTCCCTATATCTGTCTGTCCCTACGTTTGCTTAAATCTTTAAAACTACGCAATGGATTTTGATGCAGTTTTTTTAATAGATAGATGTACCTATGTATGCTTAAATCTTTAAAACTACGCAATGGATTTTGATGGAGTTCTTTTAATAGGATCAGTGATTGAAGAGGAAGGTTATATGTATAATAAAATCCATTAAATAGTGGAGAAATTAATAATAAATTACAGTTTCCGAAGCGAAGCGAGGGCGGGTCGCTAGTTGAAGTCTCACATACCCCGCGCGCCCCTTTTGCGCGGGGACCTCGGAGGAGGTTCGGCGCTCTAACCGAAAAAAAAAAAAAAAAAAGGGTCGCTAGTTGAAAATAAATTTAAGAACTTAGTTGTTGATTATATGATTAGTAGACGGCGGTGCCCCTGGCATTGTTAAAGTGCATGAGCGATAATAACCACTCACTATTAGGTGGGCCGTGTGCTCGTCGGCCTAAAAGGGTAATAAAAAAAAGGTTGGATGTTCGTCTAATAATAATAATAATACAAATAAGATAATGTCTTGTAAGCCAATCCATGACAGTAGTGATTACGAAACAGCTTTGGAAAGTTTGAGTGGGTTCAAAATGAAAATAACTGATTTTTTTTCGATTTGATATCATCATTTCTGAAGAATGAGAATGGGGGGCTATCGAACGTTATGTGATAAAAAGGGGGAAACCTTTGTCCAGCAGGGCGTCAAAGGTTTGATGAATGTGTCCAAAATAGTATGCGCTAGTATTTTAGTAAAAAGCGTATTGAAGTTTTTAAAGACAAACGAACAGCTTAAAGACTTCGTTACAATCGGTTTATAAAAAAGCATGTTTCAAGTTTATCGTTTTCATTATTTTCCGTTCAATATTTACTATTAAAAACATAATCTACATTTTAGTAAAAGAAAAGTTTACTGCCAACGGTATCTCTCTCTCTCTCCCTCTCTTTCTCTCTCCCTCACTCTTATCCCACATGGTGGTGGGGTCAGTTTTCCTCACTTTACTCCTTGACTTCGCTCTGTCTTCGACATCCTCGTCAGCAACATTGCATTCCATTTTGTTCTTCAGCACTACATCCTTCCACTTTGTCTTAGGTTCAACGGTATCATGCGATACTAATATTTTTTCATTTTTTCATTCATGATTCATGATTGCTTAGACTGAATGGAAAATTGATGTTCAATCTTGTTTTTTTCCTAAATTAACCTGAATGAAACGTTTATATTTAGTACGTTTCAGACATGTTGATAAATAGCCTTTTGTATTCGGCAGGAGGTACTCAGGGGCAACGAACTCAAATATTTTCTTCTTCATAATGAAATGTGATGTGTGTATTATTTTTATCTAAGTATATATTATTGTGATGTGTATTATTTTTATCTAAGTTAATATTTAGTTAATTTGGTTTTTGTTCAGTCATGTAAAGAACGAATGTTTCAATTAAAATTTTCACGTTTAGGATCCGTGAAACTTTTGTTTTGTTATTAAAAGTGAATAGTGTTTGTAATTAATTCGTATAGTTAGCGTTCTAGATAGATCCTATACCACAATTAATGCGGTCTAGCTTGACATTTTACCACAATACATTTGTATTTGATGTTTCTACCATTTAATCTCTTCAGAGGCTCAGGATTCACACGTAAATATGTAAATTCATTATTTAAAAGGACACTATTTATGCAGACATGATATAAACAGGAATGGTAAGTTTCGTAAAGAACGAATTTCGTAGTGTCAAGTGTTACCAACTGTCTACCGCTAATCGTTTTTTTTTGTCACAGCGAACGCCCAGTACTGAGCAAGAAAATTCATTACAGAGCTTTATACGTCGCTAAAGTAACATTTCGAACACTAGAGACGAGTAGCTTTAAGACTCGAGCTAATGGAACAAAGTAACGAATTAACATTGCCGACTTAAATTATTACTGGTGGTAGGACCTCTTGTGAGTCCGCACGGGTAGGTACCATCACCCCGCCCATTTCTGTCGTGAAGCAGTAACGCGTTTCGGCTTGAAGGGTGGGGCAGCCGTTGTAACTATACAGAGAATTTAGAACTTACATCTCAGTGTGGGTGGCGCATTTACGTTGTAGATGTCTATGGGCCCCAGTAACCACTTAACACCAGGTGGGCTGTGAGCTAGTCCACCCATCTAAGCAATAAAAAAAAAGAGGCAATGATAGTAACAGAATGATTCAACCAAACAATTTAAAAGAACGGCTGCTGATTCAGTATAGTGGAAAGAGATGAACAATATCACTTTCGATGATATTCGATCAATTGATATCCGATACGCTCTCTTCTCTATCGAATCAAATGGAAGGCATGCTATTATATTATATTAAATAAGTAATACTTACTATAATAAATAGTATACAATAAATACTATATTTGAAAGGGTTATATTAAATAAGCAGTACATAAATCAATTTACTGATTTTTTTTTATATTGCTTAGATGTGTGGACGAGCTCACAGCCCACCTGATGTTAAGTGGTTACTGGAACCCATAGACATCTACAACGTAAATGCGCCACACACCTTGAGATATAGTTCTAAGGTCTCAGTATAGTCACAACGGCTACCCCACCCTTCAAACCGAAACGCATTACTGCTTCACGGCAGAAATAGGCGGGGCGGTGGTACCTACCCGTGCGGACTCACAAAAGGTCCTCCCACCAGTAATCACGCAAATTAGAATTTTGCGGGTTTGATTTTTATTGCACGATGTTATTCCTTTACCGTGGAAGTCAATCGTGAACATTTGTTAAGTACGTATTTCATTAGAAAAATTGTACCCGCCTGCGGGATTCGAACACCGGTGCATCGCTCGATACGAATGCATCGGACGTCTTATCCCTTAGGCCACGACGACTTAATTCATTAAAATATGTGTTTAAAACTATTTGGTATTAAGGTGCATTAATTAAAGTTGCCTTTGCTGTTTCATTACGCGTTTATTGAACGACTTTTAATAATGTTCCACGTCACTATTATCTTACTTTTATTGCGACAGACGAATGAATAACTGAAAAGATTAAACGCGAGATTAGTCCGCTTTTAATCACTTCTACAATTCGCAAACATCCTCGTAAATGTTGATAAATTAATTTTAATAATTAATTAAGTTTTAAAATAATGAAAATGTTCAAATAATGATCTTGTGTACGTCCTTATTTCGCGAAATTTCCAGTACAACGATCTTAATTTCATTACAAGCAAATGTAATGAATTTTCTTTGATTAACATTCAAAATGTATACGTGACATGCGTCTGTTTATTTGTATTTTAGTAATACCGTTCTCATAAATATGTAAAGTAATTTCATAACTTTAAATATATAAATTCGAACATTACGCAAAAACTACCAGGCCAGCTACGGTGAGAATTCGAAAAAAAAACTTACATATAACTATTGGTATTTAAAAAAAATTGACAATTCAAAAGGTCAACGACCTTGAGTTACGGATATTTCTTGTTTTTTTTCGGATTTATCCGCTACTCGATCCTAAATGTACAAATTCTTGTGTAGCTTCAATCTATAGAGGCGATCGCCACTTCGATAAAGCGGCACGACACGAGAACCCTCTCATCGTGGCCGCCGGTAACTACATTCCCGATCCTGCGGACAGAATGGAAAGCGGTCGACGTCGCCCAAAACACGTCATCTCGGATCCTCCCGATCCACTAACGGTGCTTTTAGGTACTTCAAGCACCGGTCACCGTTCTCGTCGAACCCGTCGCTTGCGACGAAGGGCTCGACGAGTAAATTAACTCTCAGACACAGTCCACTGAGTTTCTCGCCGGATCTTCTCAGTGGGTCGCGTTTCCGATCCGGTGGTAGATTCTGCGAAGCACGGCTCTTGCTAGGGTTCGTGTTAGCAACGTCATCAGGTTTGAGCCCCGTGAGCTCACCTACTAAAGTTAGGGTTACGCTGAAATAGCCAATAGGGCTATCAAGTTAGGTAGGAAAAAAAAAAAAAAAAAGAGGCGACCGCTGATAAAAAAACTGAACTATGACGTTTAGGTAATCCGAGCAAAAGCTAATTTGTCTTGACCCCCGCAACGAATATAATCAGCATTTAATAATACTATAATAGAAGGTCTTCGATTTCGGATTTCGATTCCTTTCCTTGCAGTACAGTCGTGAGACGATTGTCCACATCTTGACTTGACTACATTGGTCTTTTATGAATTATGAGTTCTGAGGTCTCAGTATAGTTAGAGCGGGTGCCCCGCCCTTCAAACCGAAACGCATTACTGCTTCACGGCAGAAATAGGCAGGGTGGTGATACCTACCCGTGCGGACTCACAAGAGATTCTGCCACTACTAAGTGAAAAGAACCGGTTTCCTTCTCTATTAAATACAATACGACGTAAATAGTCGTACCTAAGATATTAGTATTGTTTTTAAATTAATGTTTCTTTACAGGTACAATGCCATCGATTCGTCAACTGATTTTCTTGCTGATACTCAACTATTCGCATCGGGCCTTATGTGCGCCGGTGGCTCAACATTCAGGTAGGTCTTTAAAAAATGGTATCCACTCACTTATGAATAAAAATAGGCTTGTCTGGAGAGCCTTACTGATCTTTGGGAAATAACTATGTACTAGTGGACCCCCGGTAGTCGAAATTCGACTTTATTTAATTCCAATTATAAGTTTGTACACTATTATGATTCTATTGTCAAAGATTAATAAAATTCTATAATCACAGATTTCGCCAAGATTACACTTTCGACAAATATTAATAAAGACAAACAATATTTAATCTATTCTCAATTTGACCAAAGACTATAAGTTTGATAATAAACAAATAGTATCCATGCGTGTGTGTGTTAAATACATGGTATGTAATGTGTAATATTTTTTAATTGATTTATTGTATTTTTTTATGCATCATTTAAAAAAATATTGAAATTCTACACTCCTTCTCTATATTCTCTTTAAGTGTGGGAAATTTCATAATCCTCCGTCCGCGAAATTTTCGTAAAAAGTGATACAAAGTTTTTGCTTCACGTATTAATATAGATTCTTTAATATCTTTCCACTTGCAGATTTTTCTGTGCGTATTACGCTTTCCAATTCGTGAATGGAGGCCTGTGCTCAAAAATGGGAGGAAAAGTAAACAATATTCTATCCAAGAGTTTCTTTAAAGCCGTTTTAGTGGTTTAAACGTGGAAACGTTATAGACAGGGTTATTTTCGTACTAATGATATTAATTTTTATGTAAATTTGAACGTCGGATAATATTAAAATAATATATAAAAAAGAAGCAAAAAAAACACGCCTACATTTCACTCAAGATCTAATATTCACGTACTTATGAAAACTTCACGAACATCCGTGCTAAGGCCGAATAAGTGCGGGAAGACACAAACAAAAAATCGCTGGATTATGTTCTATAATTTAATTCTTCTTTTGTTACGTATGTACCTTTTTCTATTATAACGAGCGACCCGCCCTCGCTTCGCTTCGGAAACATTAAAACACACATGAAACAAAAAAAATAAAAATAAAAAAAAATTAAAAAAGTAGCCTATGTTCATCAGGGACAATGTCGGCTTCTAATGGAAAAAGAATTTTTCAAATCGGTCCAGTAGTTTCGGAGCCTATTCGAAACAAACAAACAAACAAATCTTTCCTCTTTATAATATTAGTATAGATTATTGCTTTTCTTCAGTATACACAGACATCGGATTCAATTGTTTCATTACATGTACATATATTCCATACATATAAATAAAATTGGAGTGTGTTTGTAATATTGAAATAACCGCCTTTTACCACCTGCATATATAAAATATATACGGTACATGCACCAAAATAACATTTTTTACAATTTTTGTCTGTCTGTCTATCTGTCTGCCGGTCTGTATATCTGTCTGTTTGTTCCGGCTAATCTCTGGAACGTCTAGACCTTAGGCTACTTAGCTTTTTTTAGACTAGCTTCGTCTCGCGGCGTCACCCGCGGTACGACAATAACCAATATGGCGGGGCTCCGCTATCAATAATAAAATTTCATGTTTCCGAAGCGAAGCGAGGGCGGGTCGCTAGTTGGTAATATTTGCATGAAACCAGATTAATATTGTTAAATTAAATTTGTATAAGCTCATTATTAAAAAACCACCCATCGAATCGGTTATAAAATACGAAATAATAAATAAATAAAACAAAAACATATGTCTTATCTCGTATATGTGTTTTTGATACACATAACCTATTCTCCAAATGAATGAATGAAATGAAATAAAATATCAATTGTTTGATACTACGCGTGCCACCTTTCATATTTTACTGGTACTCCGACAGAAAACTTTCCCGGTTTATTGATGAACAGAGAACATTCATTTTTATTTATATGTCCGAGAAGCCACAACTGTTAACACCATCGTCAGACATCATAGAGACGAATAGGATGATCGAGCTAAGAGAAATATTGAATGCACCAATGACGTTTGTTGTCTTAGAACAATCTAGAAATCTTCTCTTGACGTTAGCAAATGAAAACGAATGACAGTTCTTAGGACGGAGGCACCGCTCTTCAAGAAGGCTAGTTAGTAAGTGTGTGATGGCGTCTACGCGCCTCCACCGGCTCGATTCTGTTGTAGCACGAAGTTAGCCGAGTTCCGACGACACCGCAATCGTGCTGCCATCTATCGGGAATCGTACCGCGTTTCGCTTAGCTACCAAACTAATGACCCGTCTCCGACATATAAATAAACATTCAAGTAAATTTTCATGTAGCGATCGTCATTGTTCTGTAGGTCTAAAAAGATTTTGTTCAGAACTAGCACATATCAGATTTTGTATATTTACGTACACATGCCTCCATAATACTTATATATGCCGCCAAGAATGAATGTTATCCAACAAAATTCTAAAAAGGCTTTATAGTTTCATTAGGAAACGTAACCTACAAATTTCGACTACAAATTGAATTTACGAATTTCTCTATAAGAGTTTAACTTCGACAGCGACAGTTTTTGTTATTGCCTTCAGCGATTAAGTTTTCGCTTTGAACCGAAAAGGAAACGGAAGTCCAATGAATTTAAGATACACAACATGTACATATAACATACACGAGTGTAATTTATATATACGTCATTATACATACATGTAGAATAGGGATCGCAGCGTATAAAATGGAACTTCCAATGTTTCAAAATCTTCTGTTATAATAATAATTTAAAATTAATTAACACTTTTATTATGTACGCCATGCTCATTTTCTAACCGTCTTCGCCATCTTCCTTTTCTCTGTCATTCTGTCTCAATGAAGTAGGAAACCTATGGAAATGAAACGTCAACCAAAATTTCGTGCCACTGTGACGTCATCTGGCCACAAAACATGGCGGCTTTAGTGCTGTACAAAAGATTTCAATGTTATCAGGTTTTATCGATAAACGTTCTTGGCTCATTTTATTTTAAATATTGTTGAGTATTATTTATTTGTAGAATTTATACTTTAATGGGAAGTAAGTAGGTATATTGTTATGTGCAAATATGATATGATTTAGATGGGTGAAATCTAAGACAAGTTCGTCCTTCGAATTTGCCAAGTAAACGATATGATGATTTTTAAAAGTTGCTACACTGATTTTATAAAGTTGTCGTTTGTCGCAAAACACAAAGATATGGCGTAGTTCAAAGCCATCAGCCCATTTCTAGCATGCTAAATGTTATCGTGTTTTGAGTACGTGTTTTTCTTAGACTATTACAATCTATTTTAATTGTTTTGCTGACTCTAAAGTCCGTAACATACTACCGCAGCGCACCCCAAGGACGGTGCGCCGCACCATTTGAATCACTTTCGCTTGAGAGTGATTCAAATTTTAAACTTATCAAGGGACCGCGTGAAAAAAAAAACACCTACAGAACATTTATTCATTAATTACAAACGTCATTCCTTGTGACTTCCTCTCTAAAATTACTTAATTATTAAATATTTAACAAATTTACAATAGTGTTTTACTCACTGCGGAATAAAACTATTTTATTTAAATAGTTCCGAAGAGATTTTGTCGGTAGCCTTTTTCCCGAAATATCTAAACAGAATGTCTAAATATGTTTTGATGACATATTTTAAAGTGGTATTTATGATTAGTGTCATGATCAATAGATTCCGACCGAAAAATGGATTTTTCGGATGAGGGCTCCATAATGAATTTAAATACATATAGATAATAGTTTTAGGGCATCGACTTTCTTGAGATCCTATAAAATACGTTTTAATTATTATTTTTGTATGTTTTAAGCATGATAAATTATGAAATTTTATATAATCAATCATATTAAATCGATATCAAAGTCAATAAATAATGTACAACCCAAAACAGACGGCCGAACTGACGTGACAATGACATTTGGCGCGCTAAACATGGCGGATTTTCGGCCTCATTAGACGGAGACGGAGATATTTACGTATATTCATGTTTCATTTTATGTACGCACTGAAATACTGTTATATTGTTTTCCTGCGAGTTAAAGTACTGAGTAAGAACGAGATAGATATATGTTTATGTATGTGCCTTCAAAATGGGTGCTATTTATATAAGCAATTGTACGTATAGAACAATATGTCGTGTCCCTAGGTACCATGACATGGGGTAAATTGGGATCCTGGGGTAAATTGGGACAAACCTGCGGAAGATTCTCAAAGTACTTGTAGCACGGAATCTACCTAATTTTGTTTATGTTAATATTTATCAATGTATAGAAGAAAAACCAAGTTAACTATGGAAGTACTAAATATGAGTTAAGTTGGTCCCAAAAATTCGTCAAATTAAATTGAAAATAGTGGTTGAAAAGTGCGTTTTAAAACAGCTTAAAGAACTTTTAAAAAAAGTAATATTATCGTTGTTTTTTCAATAAGATCACAGTTTATATAAGTTTTTAATACACCTGGAAATACCACAACAAACGGTAAGTTGCAATATTCTTATTTTAAATACAATATTTCGACAAAATAAAAAATATATATTTTTTCCTTTCTTTTTGGGGAAAATTGGGACGTATGTAGGGTAATTGGGAACGAGACTGGAAAAATTAGGGACGAGAAAACACAAAATTGGAACGCCAAAAGACAAAATAGGGATGGCTTGTTAGGGTTGTCACTGATATCTTATAATAGATTTTTTAGCCTATACTATCACTTAATTGCGTGATGTAAAGAAGGTTAATGTGTTTATCAGTTAGTTTATGTAAGTATTATAGGTAAAAGAAAAGTATATATATAATTACTTTTTTTTCGCGACATTTACCTTGTAATATCTGCCCGGTCGTATGTTCTTTATAGCAATAAAAAAAATTAAAAGTTAAAAGAACTCAAACGAATCAAAACTTTTGTTATTTCAGAATCTATTCACGCGTCGAATCATGATTTTGTTAACATTCAAAACGCACACACAAATAAAAACAGGCCTCAGATTTTAAATGTAACATTAATTAAAAATCCGAGATATCCAATTATGAGTGAGTGAATTAATTGAGTTTAGTTATTTAGGTTAGAAAGAATTTCTTTTATTTTTGTTATTATTGGCAGTAATCAGATAAAGCTGTTTTTTTATCTTATTCACCTGATATCTTACTCTTGCTCAAAGATTATTTTGAAAATGTTGATTAAATAAAATTGTATTATTGCATTTCCAGTCCTTTTGTTTTCTATTTTTTATTCTATTTTATCATTTTGTTTCAGAGTTGTGATTTTTAAGGAAATTAAATAATAATTTTCTAAAATATAACATGCACATACTTTTTTTGATCAATTTATTGTTGATTATCATTCACGTCACATCGCTTCGGAATAGAAACCAGCTTAATTTACACTATGTTGTGTATTGTGCTTAAATTATGGATTGTATTCATCATTTCGGTCCATATAAATAATTATATGGCACCTACCTATATATCGCAGTACTGCGAGTTGACAACCCTTACAAATATCCCAATTTAACCCTTAACCGTGTCAATTTACCCCGGACGCTGGGTAAATTGGGACGGCCATTATTTTACCGATTATTTCTTTAAAATGAATAATTAAAATAATGTAACGGTTTTTATCACCTAGGTACGTTCAAGACTCAACTTATTTCTTTGGTTGAGCAGTGACTATTTAATTGGAACTATTTTAAAATTCAATCTGAAGGTCGATTTTGTCCCTATTTACCCCATTGTACGGTACTATATAGGTCTATGTTCTGTCTGCCATTCTTTTCTCCCTTTCTTTCCGTTTTCTCTCACTCACACCTTAACGCTCCGTTTCACACTCTTTTTATACGTTCCGTTCTTATCAATCCTACATACAAGCGGTTCATTTTCCCGGCGGCCAGGCCGGGAATAACATAATTAAAAAAAAACAACTGAGTTGTTGTTTTAATGATATTAAACGAAATCACGCCATGAATTTTAAATTGAGCGAACTTATGTACTACGGTTACTAACTTTTAGTGGTTTCATGCAAATGCTTCGACCTCGGTAATATCACTCTCTGGGGTGCGTCATTTGGTTTTATGGCGTGTAGCTCTTCGAGGAAAGAACATTTTGTCGGCAGATATTTGTTGTGATGTTCTATGAGATTTAAGGCTGATTTTATATAATTATCTCTTAATAGAGATGAAATCTACTCATAAAATAAAATACAACGTTAACGCGTTCACGATACTTTATTAAAGAACATCTGTGCAATAAAGCTTACTATAAAGTCAATGATTATCTAGAAGATTGCACAAAGTGGGAATGAGTTGCTCGCTCCGGGCATTTCAATATTGTAGTAATTGTTACGTTATAATACACATTGTAAAAAAATCATATTTTAAAAAAAATCTAATATTAAAAAATAAATAAGTAATAATTTCATATTTAAAAAAAAAAAGACATGCCCGCTGAGTTTCTTGCCAATTCTTCTCGGGACGGAGGCTAGTTCTTGTGAATTGGCGGTAGTTCTTTTGACGTTCAACAAGTATGTACTTTCATTTATGTTGAATAAATTTTTTTTGATTTGATTTGATTTGAATCGTTTTAGGTACTGTTATAATCGGTCAACTTAAAATTTACTTGATCTAAATTATACAAACTTATATCTGAGGATTATAATATTAAGCATCTTATAGAATATTATTAGAACTACTATTACGGTTAAATCACGCATTTCTTATTGTCATTTTAAATATATTTAATTCAGACGTTTCCAGTACTTAGTTTTCATGATCAACGACGACTGTCCTCGTAATAATATAATGGCAGTAAAAAAAGCGAATCTAAACCGTAGAAATCATTTTAATTAGAAAATACCGAAGAAACTAATATCTTATAAAGAAATTTATATCATGCAACTAATGGAAATGAATAATTTCGCTTCGTAATATGATATTTTAGCACTACTAGTGACAATGCGGCTCTATTTAGTTAATATTAATGAATTCTGCGTCCACTATTTAATACATATCTACATCTTCCAAATTCTTCATCCATCCATCTCCATATTTTAGTATAATACCGATACTGAAATTGTTTGAATTTAGAACAGAAATTAAAATGTTCTTGCCAATTTTATTTAAAACTGTACTTTTCAAACAGACAGTCAGAATGTGTAAAACCTTTTGAATGTTTTCATTCTATTTGCGTTCAACACTTAGTAATAATTATTTCTGTAATTTTCCGCTCTGTCGACTCTGTGAACAAGTTATGAGAACACAGTTATTCATATTCGAATTTTAATCGTGAATTATACTTATGTTTTGTTCAACGAAATTTATCTAAATATAACTGTTTATATATTCACTCCTGATATTTCACTGGAATGAGCAGCCATATGGAAATTTGAACTCAGCTGAACTGAACAGAGTTTGCCTTTCAAAATATTTATTAAAGATATTTATTCATTAGTTATTTATGAATAATAGAAGACGAGCAATGCACTTCTTATATTATTATGTTCAATCATAGTCATTTATGAATTAGTAGAAGACGAGCAATGAACTTCTTATATGTTCAAACCACACGCTTCATAGTAAAGCACCGATGGCTTTTTATTATATCTAGAGGTGGCTCCAAATTTGATGTGTATTTATTGAGGTTGATACAGGCTATGTCTTGTGAGGTGATGATTGGTGGCTTCCACAATAATTGACAGTTTTCGTCTAATGGCTTTAATTATCCCTGACGGCAGCAATTTATGAATTTTAAACGTCTTCTGTCTCGTGAAGACAGGATTTTTTTGGTGTTTGTCTGGTATCTCTTCTATATGACTGGCCGATTGATGTTTGGATAGTGACTACTACATAGGGAAGTAGCCGTGAAGGAAGAAAGAAAGAAAGAAAAAGAAACGGTATTGTGTAGGTCGAATGATAGCTTGAACATTAAAACAGTACGCACACAAAGTACATTTCGCACCTTTAGAATTATTCAGAGTTCGACGTGCAATCTAACCTATGCATCAGCCGCTGAGTTTCTCACCGGATATTCTCGGCGGGTCGCAATTCCCATTCGGTAGTAGATTCATTCGCGAAGCAGGTGCTCTTGAGCTGTTAGGTCTCCTTCGGAGGCCCTTGGGTAGCTGTTAGCAAATCGCACCCCTCCTGGCTGAGCCTTTGCTCGCCTACCTATCCTGGTGAAACTGACAAGGCCTCCGGGCCACAAGTATTCCTTCAAACATAAAAAAACCACCCAATGCGTTCCGTATTCAAAGGTCTAACATAGTGATTTTACGATTCTATTGAGTCTACAATTTCATGTTTCGTAGTGGACGGTGGCATTTATGTTGTGATTTTTATTAACACCTAAGCAAAAAGTATTATACAGACTCTTTTGATATTTTTGTATTTCGACTTTTATTCAAAAATGGACCTAGAACGACCCTTTTCAGCGATCCTTATTAATCAAATGTCCAAAAGTAGCCTATAAAGGGACAAAGTTATCCATAGGTTTATTTCACTCCGTCCCCTTACTCTACATCTTTTCGCTTTGAAAACTTATTCGATGTTGTCCAAAAAATACATTTTTGGGTCGGGTCTCTATAATTATAAAGGTGCCATATATAAAAGACTTTGGATGTATGGCAGAAATCATATGCCAGGGGTGAAAGGCTATTTGGTTTAAGCGACATTTTTGCAACTTCACAGGAGAGCCATTTCAAATTTAAAATTTGTAAAATATTGTGGCGGGTAGCCATCATACAACGCAAGATATTTGACAGATGCCTGAATCTAACTTACGATATTTTCAAGATTAGCTTGCATATAGGTATACAAGTTCCGAACAACAACATTAAGACCGTCGGTCTACGGAGCTAATATCACCCGCTCGGTGGGAGATCTTCCCTTTGTCGTATATCTACAAATATCATTAAAACCTTGTTCAACTATTTGAATGAGGTAAACTTAATTGAATCTGTATATTAATACGTGAAGCAAAAACGGTGTATCCCTTTTTACGAAAATTGCGCGGGCGGAGGAGTATGAAATTTTCCACACTTATAGAGAATATAGAGAAGAAGTGCACAATGCTAATATTTTTTTAAATAATGCATAAAAGATACATTAAATCAATAAAAAAAAACATTACACACACTACCATGTATTTGACACTACACGCATGCATACTATTTGTTTATTGTCAAACTTTTCTTTGCAGTCTGTTAGTTATAGTCTGTCAAATTTAGAATAGATTAAATATTGTTTTCTCTTTATTAATATTTGTTTAAAGTGTAGTTTTGACGAGATCTGTGATTAAAGAAATATTTAATCGTCTTTGACAATATAATCATAATAGTGTAAAAACTTATAATTTCCATTAGTTATAGTCGAATTTCGACTACCAGGGGACCACTAGTTAATAATTAAAACGTACCTTTGACTACAAGGATAAAATTAAATGTCACGTATTAAGCGAAATATTGCTTAAACCAAATAGCTTTTCACCCCTCTAGCTTATAGAACACAAATACATTCATTAAATAAGGAACGCGTCGAGGATAATATTATTATTAGTAAAAGTAGACACGTAGCAATCTGACGTGTACATATCTTTGATACAAATAAACATTTCGCATTTCCTACGTCTTTTCGCTCACCCAACGTACTCCCATGAGTGTTTTATCAAAGTAATAAAACTTCGTTGCTTCTATAAGAGGCGTCTACTATTGGGGTACCTCCGAATTCGTGCAGAAAAAAAAACAGAAGAAAAACCTATTATACGACAAACGTAATCTTTACGAACGTTTTTTTTTTATTGCTTAGATGGGTTGACGAGCTCACAGCCCACCTGGTGTTAAGTGGTTACTGAAGCCTATAAACATCTACAACGTAAATGCGCCACCCACCTTGAGATATAAGTTCTAAGGTCTCAAGTATAGTCACAACGGCTTCCCCACCCTTCAAACCGAAACGCATTACTGCTTCACGGCAGAAATTGGCAGGGTGGTGTGGTACCTTCCCGTGCGGACTCACAAGAGGTCCTACCACCAGTAATTACGCAAATTATAATATTGCGGGTTTGATTTTTATTACACGATGCTATTCCTTCACCGTGGAAGTCAATCGTGAGGTCCAATATTAAATTGCATTAAAACCTAATAAATTGTGGTGTTGTTTTTTAATAAAACGATCCGGCCGGTCCGCCTTAATGTTTCTTGCGCAGTAGTTTCCTTTGAACTGATTACGGGCCGAGTTAGATGGAGATATCTTGAATAAGTTTTTGTCTTAAACGAAATGTTGGTACTGAATGTTTTGTTCTCTCACTCCTATACCAAGGCAGGGTAAGGTTAGGCAAAACGTTGTGCCGTAATTCCGCTTACGTAATTCCCAGTTTAATTCTGATGTTGGAATTTTATGGCTGTAACGGTCTGACGCGTTTTAACATATGACGAATTATTTTATTTAAAGACTATACAGGTGAGTCCCAAATGGGACTCTGTACTCGAAATGGGATTTGTAATTATTGACTGTGAGTTTTTATCTTTGGAATTGTTTTATTATATTAGAACGGCAGAGGAGGGCCTCCGCTTCCGGCACACAGCCAATGGAGCGAAGCTGCTGGAGTGTCCCGGTGCCGATAGTTCTGGCATCGCAGACAAACTAGTGGCGACGCTCCGCATGGCACTGCCGGAGGATGAGGTGCGCGTACACAGGCCGGTGAGGAGGGCCGAGATTAGAATCACCGGCCTGGACGACTGTGCTACCAAGGAGGAGGTGGCAGCCGCGATAGCCGCCCAAGGTGGATGTGCCCTGGAGAGCGTGACCGTGGGCGAACTTCGCTCAGGGTACTCTGGAGCCAGGTCGGTGTGGGCGCGCTGCCCTGTGGAGGCAGCCACTTCCTTGGCCACTCCTCCGCCGGGAAGATCGACGGGGGATCCGGGGAGACTGCGCGTGGGCTGGATAGCGGCCCACGTGCGTCTCCAAGAACCACGTGCCTGGCGATGTCTCCGATGCTTTAGCACCGGTCACGGCCTCGCTAGGTGCACTAGCTCGGTTGACCGCAGCGGTCTGTGTTTCCGCTGCGGCCAGCCGGGCCATAAAGCGGCGTCCTGCACAGCCGCCCCGCACTGCGCTCTGTGCGCTGCGGCCGGGCGCAGGGCAAACCACCGGGCGGGAGGCAAGGCGTGCTTCCCGTCCGGTGATAATACCGAACGCAACCGGCGCCGAAAATCAAAGCGCCGACAAAAGAGAAGGTTGGCCAGAGGAGCACTGGCCAACGCTGTAATCCCCGATGCGGCGCCGGTGCCGGAGGGCGGGGGCAGCGGTGAAGGGGAGGAGGCGATGGATGTGGTCCAACAGTAATGGACCGCACCTATCGCTTCCTCCAAGGAAACCTAAACCACTCCGCCAGAGCTCAGGACATGCTGTCTCAGAGCATGGCGGAGTGGTCCATAGATATGGCTGTGGTCGCCGAGCCGTACTTCGTTCCCCCAGCAAATGATTGCTGGTTTGGGGACGACGGCGGCCTGGCGGCCATAGTCATAAGAAGAGACGCGGCGATCCCCCCCCTGGCGATGGTGACCAGGGGTCAAGGGTTCGTCGCGGTACAGCTGGAAGGGACCGTCGTGATCGGGGCGTACTTCTCTCCGAATAGGCCTACCGTCGAGTTCGGGCATTTCCTGGGCGGGATCGGGGCGATTGCTCGCCGCCTCGCTCCTCGTCCAGTGATTCTCGCGGGGGACCTCAATGCGAAGTCAGTCGCATGGGGCTCCCCCCGCTCGGACGCTCATGGTAGGCTATTGGAGAGGTGGGCGCACGCGGCCGGCCTCTGTTTGTTGAATAGAAGTTCGGTTGCGACGTGCGTGCGGTGGCAGGGCGAGTCTATTGTGGACGTTACGTTCGCAAGCCCGGCCATCGCACGCCGTATCCGCGACTGGAGAGTTTTGGAGGGGGCGGAGACGCTGTCAGATCACCGATATATTCGGTTTGATCTCTCCGCCCGCTCCGCAGTCGCGGACGTCCACGGGGATCACCCCCGTGGTGCATCCCGGTCATTCCCCAAGTGGGCACTGAAGCGCCTGAATAAGGAGCTCCTGATGGAAGCCTCTACGGTGGCGGCGTGGGCGCCCATGCGTCCACACCCGGTCGAGGTCGAGGGAGAGGCAGGGTGGTTCCGGGACACGATGCGTCGCATCTGTGATGCGTCGATGCCCCGGATCGGCCCTAGACTCCCTAATCGCCAGGCGTACTGGTGGTCGCCCGAAATTGCGCAACTCCGCGTGGAATGCGTTCGGGCGAGGCGCGAGTGCGCCAGGCATCGCCGCCGCCGCCTGCCGCGGCGCAACGATCCGGTTGCGTTCGCGGCGGCAGAGGCCCGGCTGCACGGCGCATTTCGCGTCGCGCAGAGGGCATTGCAGCTGGCCATCAGAAGAGCCAAGAACCAACACATGGAGGGTCTCTTGGAGACGCTGGATGAGGATCCGTGGGGGCGGCCCTATCATATGGTGCGCAATAAAATGCGCCCATGGGCCCCCCAGATCACGGAGCGTCTCCAGCCTCAGCAGCTGCGGGACATCGTCTCGGCGCTGTTCCCGCAGGAGCGGGAGGGATTTGTCGCTCCCGCTATGGACGCGCCGCCGGAATACGACGGCGAAGTCCCTGCTGAGGTGCCCCGTATAACGGGGGCGGAGCTCCGTGTGGCCGTGCGCAAAATGTGCGCGAAAGACACTGCACCCGGCCCTGACGGCGTGCATGGCCGGGTTTGGGCCTTGGCTCTTGGTGCCCTAGGGGACCGACTCTTGAGGCTTTACAACTCCTGCCTCGAGTCGGGACGGTTTCCTTCATCGTGGAGGACGGGCAGACTCGTGCTGTTGAGAAAGGAGGGGCGCCCGGCGGATACTGCCGCCGGGTACCGTCCCATCGTGTTGCTGGATGAGGTGGGCAAGCTGCTGGAACGCATTCTGGCGGCCCGCATCATCCAGCATCTGGTCAGGGTGGGACCTGATCTGTCGGCGGAGCAGTATGGCTTCCGAGAGGGCCGCTCAACGGTAGACGCGATCCTTCGCGTGCGGGCCCTCTCGGAGGAGGCCGTCTCCAGGGGTGGGGTGGCTTTGGCGGTGTCTCTCGACATCGCCAATGCGTTTAACACCCTGCCCTGGTCCGTGATAGGGGGGGCGCTGGAACGACACGGAGTGCCCCCCTACCTTCGCCGGCTGGTGGGTTCCTACTTGGAGGACAGATCGGTCACGTGTACCGGACACGGTGGGATCGTGCACCGGTTCCCGGTCGTGCGCGGTGTTCCACAGGGGTCGGTGCTCGGCCCCCTTTTGTGGAATATCGGGTATGACTGGGTACTGAGGGGTGCCCTCCTCCCGGGCCTAAGCGTAATCTGTTACGCAGACGACACGTTGGTCGTGGCCCAGGGGGGGAGTTTTGCTGAGTCTGCCCGTCTTGCTACCGCTGGGGTGGCGCATGTCGTCGGCAAAATCAAGAGATTGGGCCTCGACGTGGCGCTCAGTAAATCCGAGGCCATGTGGTTCCACAGGCCCCGGAGAGTGCCACCTGTCGATGCCCATATCGTGGTTGGAGGCGTCCGGATTGGGGTCGGGGTGCAGTTGAAGTACCTCGGCCTCATTCTGGACAGTCGTTGGACCTTCCGTGCTCACTTTCAGCACCTGGTCCCTCGTTTGTTGGGGGTGGCCGGTGCGTTAAGCCGGCTTCTGCCCAACGTCGGGGGGCCTGACCGGGTGACGCGCCGTCTCTATACGGGGGTGGTGCGATCAATGGCCCTATACGGGGCGCCTGTGTGGGGCCAGTCCCTGGCCGCGGGGGTGGCGAAGCTGCTGCAACGGCCGCAACGCACCATCGCGGTCAGGGTCATCCGTGGTTATCGCACCATCTCCTTTGAGGCGGCGTGTGTACTGGCTGGGACGCCGCCTTGGGCTCTGGAAGCGGAGGCGCTCGCCGCTGACTATCAGTGGCGGGCTGACCTTCGCGCCCGGGGCGTGGCGCGTCCCAGCCACAGTGTGGTCAGAGCGCGGAGGGCCCAATCTCGGCGGTCCGTGCTGGAGTCATGGTCCAGACGGCTGGCTGATCCTTCGGCCGGTCGTAGGACCGTCGAGGCGATTCGCCCGGTCCTTGTGGATTTGGTGAATCGTGACAGAGGACGCCTCACTTTCCGGCTCACGCAGGTGCTCACTGGGCATGGTTGCTTCGGTGAGTTCCTGCACCGGATCAGAGCCGAGCCGACGGCAGAGTGCCACCATTGTGATTGCGACTTGGACACGGCAGAGCATACGCTCGTCGCCTGCCCCGCATGGGAGGGGTGGCGCCGTGTCCTCGTCGCAAAAGTAGGAAACGACTTGTCGTTGCCGAGTGTTGTGGCATCGATGCTCGGTGATGACGAGTCGTGGAAGGCGATGCTCGACTTGCGAGTGCACCATCTCGCAGAAGGAGGCGGCGGGGCGCGTGAGAGACGCACAATCCCGCCGCCGTCGAGCGGGGGCCAGGGAGGCGGATCTCGCCCAAACCCTGGCCCTCTAAGTGTTTCGGGTCCCCCCTCACAGGTCGGTCTGGGGACCGGCGAGGGGGGCCTAAGAAGACGACGTGCAAGCTGCTCTGCACGCGTTTTACGCAAGAGCATCCGGGTGATGGAAGGCCGGCTATCCTCGACCCACGCTGGTTCTGACCCAGCGGGGTATTCCGTAGGATAGCTCACTCTAACCGGCGCCATCTAGGCGGGCTCCGGATAGCCTGCCGACCGAGAGGGCTGGTGGTCGTGGCGCCGACGACCGCCAGTCCGGCGTCCCGAGGGGGAGGGTGATGGGAGAGATGTGCTCCGCACTAAACGCTTCACTTTCCCCCCTTTGCCTCTTCATGAGTTCTGTCTCATGCGAGGTTTGGACGTTGGTTGTTGAGCGACAGGAGGTTTTAGTCAGTTCGACTCTGACATGCTCCGCCCTTTATCCCCAGTGGAGGGCGGAAGTCCAGCGATTTCCTCATGACCAAAAAAAAAAAAATTATATTAGAACGACAATTTACGTAAACTATGTGTCAGTGTTTTTACTAGTTTCAGTAGATTGCTAAAGATTAAAAATATCATAAGTATACGATCGTCGTCGTGGCCTAAAGGATAAGGCGTCCGGTGCATTCGTATTGGAACGGTGAAGGAATAACATCGTGTAATAAAAATCAAACCCGCAAAATTATAATTTGTGTAATTACTGGTGGTAGGACCTCTTGTGAGTCCGCACGGGAAGGTACCACACCACCCTGCCAATTTCTGCCGTGAAGCAGTAATGCGTTTCGGTTTGAAGGGTGGGGCAGCCGTTGTAACTATACTTGAGACCTTAGAACTTATATCTCAAGGTGTGTAGCGCATTTACGTTGTAGATGTCTATGTTGCAGGCGAGGCACAGGAACCCGTAGTTATCAGAAAGTTAATATTAGTGTTCTTTTTAAAATAATGCTTGAAATTTCAGTTGTTTTATATGAGGGTAGGTCACCCTTTATCGAATGGAACGACTTCGCACCAATAGACGGAATGGTGGTCGTGCGGTTTCACAGTACACGTTTTTTGAACCGGCGACCGAACCTCTGACCCCGCGCATAGGATGCGCGCGGTCTATGTTGAGCTGCTGAAAGGGTCCTTCCATTTAATGACTCCCCTGTATCCCCACCCAAGCGTACAATCCTCGCCCGCAACAGACCTGCGAGGGTTGGGCTACCACGCAACATTGCAACCGGATTCGTAGTTCACCCTAAGACCCCCCGGCTGGCGCAGTCGTCGTGGCGTCAACAACTCTACCTCGACCATCACGGTACTGCGGTCCGTCAGTGTCAGCGTCAACGGCCCCAATGGTGCTCGGCAATATCCCGCTGGACCAAAACCAGCCTGCTGGGTTGAAGCGCATCAACATCAACAATCGATCGCTCTTCAACTAATGTTCAATCAGTGCAGCGCTCACATTACACCCTGCCGACACTAATGAATATAACATGTTAAAGAAAACAGCTTAAAAATGCCTTTACAAAATACATTCCAGGAAATATAATAAATTTTGTTGAACAACCAAAATACAATTAGATTCTACGAAATATAATGTGCGTAGGCGTAGCGCTTCGTAGCGATTTCGTAGTAAAATGTCTACGTAATAATGAATGAATCAATTGAACGATTTGACTGTCTCATTAACGAGTCCACATAATTAGAAATATGGATAATAAATAGAATGGTTAATAAATAGAAATATGGATTAAAGTGAAGAATATAACAAAAAAAGTATTTTTCGAATGCTACATTTTATGGATCACACTTTACGATCCGTAGTCAATTATCCGAGATGCGAAGTATGTTTAATAATTATGAGTTTTCTTGTTATAAACAGGCAGGTTGGTGTTTGGAACTTACCCCAATGGACTCATATGTCCTACTGTTAAAAAAGGAGCATATTTTTTTTTGTAATTGAAATAAAATGAAGGTCCAATAGAACTCAAACAAAACAGTATTTTATGAACGAAATTGAAAGTAAATACCACCTGTCCGTGCGTGAAATTGAACATTACTTCGTGATTCTGAGATCATAAATCACTGGGAACAGCGAACGCCGATGTGGGTGGTATGAGACAAGAAACAGATATTTATTTACTAAACTACGCTACCCACGTGCGAAATGTGAAGGATTTGTTTTACGGCTATTCTGCTAAGGGATTTATATGGGCACGATAATATTCAACAGAACTGACAAATTGAATTTGATATTAATTAAATTTGTGTAATAGTCTTTGTATCGTTTGAGTTGCGTCAGATTAGCTCGCGCAGTCCATTGATTGTTAAAAAGATATGCATGATATGACCAGTAGACATCTCAGAGTAATTCCCGAGTATAGACGTCTCAAAGTAATTCCACTGCCCCTTTTGAGATAGAGTAATAATAGCTGGGAACAAATCACGCACGGTCATCAATATAGGATTCTCTGTGTTATGGCTATCAGAGACTGATACATATACTTTATACGTTTAAATATATACATAAATAAATAATGAATACCCAGAAAAATAGCAAACAAACCTGTGCACTACACAATGGTTGTCCGATGTGGGAATCGAACCCACGACCCTCGCCGCAATAGTCAGGCTCAGTCAAAATATAAATTATAATAGAAAATATAGAAATGACGATGAGATATATAAATTACTTTATTAATTACCTTTTTATATAGAAAAATAAAACTTCAAATTCGTTCCAAAAAAGACGGAAAACTCGGTGAAAAATAGACTCTCACAATCGAACTGCCCCCTGTTTTTCAATATTTCAAAATAGGAGACAGTTCAAAAGCAAGCAGTCTTATTCATTTGGTCGGTTTTCATTTGTGAGATAGTGAGCGAACTCACGAATGCACTTTGTGAAATAGCTTTTCCTTCGACAGAAAATACACCTGCGGCTTGTTCACTGATTGCTTTTTCCGATCGATTGTTTTATTACTCTAGTCGTTCGATATCCAAGTCTCAATCAGTATTTAGTATTCGGGATCAGGGTAAATTTGTCCTTGTCTGTGTTTGATTCTGTCACTCAAGACAAAAGTCGAGCTTCGATTAATATTTAATATTTACGCAGCTGATTTAGATAATCGGTGCCTGCGTGCGGGATTCAAATACCGACATAGTGATATCGCTCGACACGAGTTCACCACTTTGCGGAAAAGGGGCAGAAGATCCCTTCTTAATCCCCCATGAAAAACCAAATCTCGAAACTTTATTAGCTGATTTAAATTAGCTCCTCAATACACAATAATATTCATGATGAACCTTTTGAAATGTAAAACACGAAATCAGTTAATTACCATATTACATCGGCTTAATATTCTACGCGCTTAGGGGCGAGGTCTTTGAATCGACGACTCATAGTTTAATCTTCTTAATTAACCGGAGTCAAACAGATTGTGAATCGGTATCAGGAAAATAATTATTATCTTTATATATAAGTATATCATTCTACTGTACGTGTGTATGTCATTGAACCCCTCTTAAACGGCTGGGCCGATTTGAATGAATTTTTTTGTATGCGTTTGGGTGGCATCCTGGATGGTTTAGATTCACAAATCAGTCCGGTAGATGGCGCTTCAGTGGGTATGAACGTTATTTATCTATAGTGCAACTAAACGGCTGGATCGACTTGAATGAATATTTGTGTATGCATTCACAGGACAACGTCTGTCTGGTCCGCTAATTATCTTATAAATCTGTCGTCGTTGGTGACCACTGTAACTGTAAAGTGTAACTGGAAAGTATGAGTTAATGACGGAAATAACATAGTGACCATAAAAAATTGTAAAAATAGTTTTAGTTATATCTGCGACTCGTGAAATTCAAAGAAAATATTTTATATACCCTTTTTTTTCTTGATGGGGGCCGAAGATGTAACTAGGTCATCGCACCGAGGAGGTGCTCAGGGTATCTTGCAGCTGGTGCCCAAAGATGTTAAAGCCCGGTGCCGGGTATGTTGAAGGCCCACCCAATAAGCGACACCTATCTTATAAACTACGTTTGGGTTTTGTAAATAGCTTTAGATAGGCAAATGAAATCTATCTACTTAGCGGTATCTTATTTTAAGATATGAACTCAATCTGAATCGTGTAGTACAACTGCTTCACGCTTGAAAGCGTGACTTGCTAGCGGCAGAAATAGGCGGGTTACCTTTTGCCGTCATTATACCCTCTAACAATGGTACGAGTTTACTTAAAAAAAGAATTACCCGGTAAGGAGATGTGATTTTTTTTATTGCCCTTATATGCAGACAAGGATACGGCCCACCTGATGGTGAGTGGTTACTGTCGCTCATGGATGTCAACGCAATGATAGAGACAGAGCCAAGCCACTGCCTATCCCGATATGATTTGAAATCCCGACGAATCCCGGCAGTCACATCGCTCGATACGTAATACACTAGAAATTCTTCAAAATTATAGCTGTTATCAATTACTAGGGGCCCGCTCCAGCTCCGCTCGGGTCTTTAACAAAAAATTCAATGAAGTCGTTTTATTTTTAAAAATAAAAGAACACTTATTGCGGCATAGCTATAATAGTTAAACATATGCTGTCGCGACACATTTTGTCAATAATAATGTGTTCTACAAAGTCGTAGTACATTATTTTACTCTACCATCAATAGTTTTCGCAGGGCACGCGATGTAAAGAATATTTTATTTTATGTAATTTTTTTACACCTTGGATTACATTATTGGAGTTTTAGTAAGGATCCCTAATTTTTTTAAAAACATGTTATAGCCTATGCTACTTGGGAATAGTGTAGCTTCCAAACAGTGAAAGAATTTTTCAAATCGGTTCAGTAGTTTCGGAGCCTATTCAATACAAACAAACAAACAAATCTTTCCTCTTTATACTATTAGTATAGATTAGTATAGATAATAATGTAACGTCAGTTTTTCTATGTAATACGCCCACATTGACTTAATTAAATAGAAACATTTCACACATGGAAGACACGTCGTTTTCGCATTATACTTGACACTGAAATGAAGGTCATTGGAGGCTTCAGCCTGGAGGTCGATGAGTGTTAAATGTCAATAGTCTCTATAATGTAGACGCATACGGTATCTCGAATTCTTAATTAAGCCGGGATAATGAGATTTGTTCGTAGACGCGGTAGATGATTTTTAACGATTACTGAATTGCGATTATTTTTTTGACGTCTTATAATTCGATGGAGCCGGCTGCACGCACGACAAAACATGACTCATGAGGCGTTCCATTTAAGGCTTGAAGTGCAAGCGAGAGCGCGCTACGAGCGACAAAGAGGCACAATCGGCCTCCGCGTTCGGCAGCGTTCGACATCTGTCTCTCTCCTACTTGAGTGGACAGCTGCTATACAATAATACATTTACATGTTTTCGTCAAGTATGAAGTTCAGTGAAAAGTGAATGTGGTGTCAATTGTTTATAGCAACGATAATTGCGATAATTCAAAAATGAAACCATTCCATCAGTATTTTCTTATGACGTTGTCACGTTAAACTATCGTCAGTAAACCGACTTTACAGACAACCGTTTTTTTTTAAATCTTAAATATCGAAAATGGAAACTTTCTAACGCTTTAGCAATATATATATATATGAATATTTACAGTGCTATTAACATAATGTCAGTACGAGGAAACGATGACATCATACTTGGGAATATTTACGGCTATGATGAAATATTGGGTCTTTATTGAGTATTAGCAAATGTAGCCCGAGGTTAGCGTGCGTAATAAATATCTACATGATATTTGAGGATTGGAAACCTTCTTTTTTCCTATGTTGGTTCAGATATAACATACAACTATTGTATTTTGCATTTTTTTTAAATCAGCCATCAGTTCTATGTTTTCCTTCCCTGAGCTAAGCCATAATCTGATAAATAAAAAAGTAATTAATGGCTGTTTTTGAGATTGACTTCTCACCGATCTCTCAGGCATTAAGTGGTTACCGTGGCTTTTCTACATTACACATAACACCTCAAAGAAAAAGTTCAAAGTCTCAATTGTATTTAAGAACGGATTTTCTTGCTTCTCAATAGCAACACATGATTAATCCATCCAGGATTCAATAGAATTGTGTATCTGCTCGTATGGTACCAAAAACTCTCCACCTCCGGTTAACAAACAGCAGTATCGTAGCGCAATAGTTAAAAAAATTCTTAGTCGCCTTTTCCGACATAAACTTGAAATTTTAATTCATGAATTTCATAATCAAACAAACCTGACTCAACCTGAATCAAACATACGGACTTGTGTTGATGCTATTGTAATTAATTTTCCGAGTCAAAACTACTTTCAAGGTATACATAACTTACTTCACATCTAAATCGTACGAGTGACCAAGAAAAGTCTGATTATAAAATATATGTTTACGAACTACGCATATAGTAGATACATAGTAAACTATAAAACAAAAATGCAAGAAATAAAATTAACTTTTAAATTAAGAGATTAAACATTCTAAATTGTTTTTTATTATATACGACGTGTTATACCTAACTTTTCGTAATGCGATAAACATATCGGATCAATTTTAAGTCTAATCTAATCGGTCTTCAAGTATTTGGGTGGTGTTCGAAAAAACAAATAAAAATCTAGACGATAACTTGAATGTTAGCGAGTTGGAGCCTAAGACTGTTCTATATAAAGAGTACCATCACTCTGCTGTAAAGATCTTAGGCGTTCTTGCTTGAAGGCTAAGGCGGTTATTATTTTAATGTAATTGAAATTTCAGTGTGAAATTTTCTCGGAACGTACGGTCGTAATCAGCTCATCGACTGTGGTAATCACATAACAATAGCCGTGTTTTGAATGTGTCTACATACATTTATTATTACTAGAGGTCCCGCAGTAGTCGAAATTCGACTATAATTAATTGGAATTGTAAGTTTGTACACTATTATGATTATATTTTATATTTCTATAATCACAAATTTCGCCAAGACTACACTATAAAAAATATTAACAAAGACAAACAATATTTAATCTATTTTTTTTTTGTTCTTGCTTATATGGATGGACGAGCTCACAGCCCACCTGGTGTTAAGTAGTTACTGGAGCCCATAGACATCCACAACGTAAATGCGCCACCCAACTTGTGATATAAGTTCTAAGGTCTCAATATAGTTACAACGGCTGCCCAACCCTTCAAACCGAAACGCATTACTGCTTCATAGCAGAAATGGGCAGCTATTTCAGACCCCCTCGGAAGAGTATTAAGACTAATGTTGAATAGCGAGGTACATACGTCGGTATTCCAATTTATTCCGCCATTCGGTTTTGATTAGAAAGACACGAACAAGATTTATTAATGTGTTTTCATTAGAAACGTGAAGTAACAAGGAAAAGTTTATGTATTTTTGTTATCTTTGATAACAATGGGGCTTGTGTTTCCTCAGTTAACATTTTGAAGAATGTATTTAATGTCGTATATTCACGATAGAGACTTTAGTGAACGTATAGAGTAGTGAATATGTATAATAACACATATAACATATAAATATACCCAGTCAGGTCATAAATTCTGTCACATGTTTAATGTAAAATAATTGAAACAAGTTTATTCATTATGTAACCATTCATATACCAAAATGAACTTAACAAAACATAGATTCTTATGACACTAAAGTTTATTCAAAATGACCTCCGTGATTTTGAATACAGGCCTACAATCTGCGCGGCCAGTCGTCTATCGCAGCACGAACGAGGTCCATGTCAATATCGGCGGCTGCCTTAATCAAGGATGTCTTGAGTGACTCCAAATTGGGATGAGGCTTTGAGCACGCCTTTTCCTCCAAGTGTTGCCATATCTTGTAATCTAACGGATTCAAATCTGGACTGGAGGAAGGCCAGTCTTCGTGCCGGATGAAGTCGATTTCACGCGCCGCCAGCCAGTCTTGTGTGCTCTTCGGCACCGAATCTTGTTGGAATACCCAGTGCCTGTTATTGAACATGGTATGACAAACAGGTTCCACAAGGTTCGTCAGGACTGTATTTTGATACACAACTGCATTCGTTTTTACACCTTTCTCACAAAAATGTACCTCAGTTAAGCCCCAATAAGAAACTTCTAACCATACCATGAGCGAGGATGGAAAATGACCTCGTTGGACACGCGGAATACGGTTGCTCGCTTCTTCACTACTGTGTGCGTACACCTTATCATTTTGTTTGTTGTAGCTCTCTTCTACGGTAAAAATTTTTTCATCCGAAAAAAGAATTTCCCGATATTTTTTTCCCGCGTACCGCTTCAACAAAGCGCGGCATCTCTTCAGTCTCAGGTCCATTAGACGAGCATCCAAACGATGTCCTGTTTTTCTTCGATATGCCCGAAGCCCTAAGTCTTCATTTAACACCCTTTTCACCGTGGTTCTGCTTAACCCCATCTGCAGGGACAGCAGTTTCTGCTTACGTTTGGGATTTCTTTGAATTCGCACCTTCACAGCTTTTATCACTTCTGGAGTCCTAACAGACCGAGGGCGACCACTTCTTGACCTGTCATCTACACTAGAGTCTTCATTGTATCGTTTGATGGTACGATAAACGAATCTTTTGGTTATATTAAAATTTTTCAGTATGTTAAAAATTTGAATTGGCGCGTAACCGCAACGATGCAACGCAATAACTGCAACACGGTCTTCTTTAAGCGTCCACTCCATATTTAAAAATGAGTAAAATTCTAAAAGTATACATTTTTATTTTCATGAACAATTCGAAATTCGAATTCAATAAACTTTTTTGTGGCCAGCATTCTAAAAGAAAAGTTTTTACTGTGTGACAATACTTATGACCTGACTAGTTATTATAATAGATATTATAAATGCGTTTTAAGGTATTTTACTTAAATTAAAATGATCATGCAGTTTATAAATTAATTACTGTGTAAAATGTAATATTTCTAATAATTTGTTACCATCACGCTGAATCCTAATTAAAACGCAAATATAACGACCAGAAAAGCTAATCGTTGTACAATAATGTACGATCTATATACTTGTTTGTATATTTTCTATTTGACCACAAATGACGTAGCTCGTAGTCAAATTACGCATAGAAGTATTCTGAAAAATATTTCGCGGTAATTTTGAAAAATTATTACTGTTGGTTCCTTATTTATGACAATGTCCAATATTTATTTAAAATAAACATTTAAAATTAATAGATACTAAAATCTTCCTGCTTGATAATGTTATTAAAGAGTCCCGCCGGATAATTAAAGGGATACGCCGTAAATTACCCGCCGATGGACGTAATTCGTAATCATGACTCTCATTTGCAATTCTAATTATAGACCTTTCGTGGAATCTACCAAAAAAAAAAGAGCAACTCGAGATGAATATTTCATTAATTTCAGGTTTCAAATTACAAAAGCAATTTGTTCGAGTACAAACGTCGACATGTCAATGACAATGTCGATACACAATAAACAGAACGTCAAACATGAATATAGGTTAGTTGCTGTTGAGAAGCTGATACAAAATTCTACCGTAAAAAATTCATGCATTCGATTTTGACCATTATGACAGTCGAAATTGGGGTTCTGACCTCATGTCACTAGGTAGAACTCAGCTCACGCTATGTCCTATCATAAATATTAAAGCAAATATATTTAGTATACTTAAGTGATTTCTTAAATTATAACTCTCTCTTGTCTTTCTTTCCTATTACCCTCTGCTGGGGTGTAGGACTCGAATCAAATCCTTCCATTTACATTGGTCTTGGGCAGTCTGTTCTAGCTCCTCCAACGTCATGCCCAAGACACCTAGCTCCTGCTCCACCGAGCGACGCCAAGTTGTTCTGACACACCCTCTCTTCCTTTTGCCACTTTCTAGGTCAGTGCTCTCTTGGATAGGTGGGTATCGGGTTTTCTTTATATGTGACCAATCCAATTCCACTACCGTGTAAGGATCTCCTTCTTCATTGATGTTTTTTTTTTTTTTTGCTTGTACGGGTAGACGATCTCACAGCCCACTTGATGTTAAGTGGAGCCCATAGACATGTACAACGTAAATATGCCACCAACCTTGAGATATAAGTTCTAAGGTCTCAGTATAGTTACACCGGCTGCCCTACCCTTCAAGCCGAAATGCATTACTGCTTCACGGCAGAAATAAGCAGGGTGATGGTACCTACCCGTGCGAACTCACAAGAAGTCCTACCATCAGTGAGAAATGTCTGCTTGGTTAAGTTAAATTATACCAGAATTAAATAAATATGTGAATCGATAATACATATTTTGCACATGCCTCTCGCCTACCCGTTCATAGTCTAACGTTAAATCAAACAAACACAAACAGCCCAGTAAAAAGTTTGACCCTGAGGAGCACGTACCAATTTTCTATATCTTATTGTCTCAAGCCAAGTTTGGGTATAGTATTAAACGAATCCTTTAAATACATAAGCCTTGTTTAAACAAAAACATTATAAGCCTGCTGGGAATACAGATTACACATACACCCAAAAAAAGTGGTGGTAGGACCTCTTGTGAGTCCACACGGGTAGGTACCACCTGCCTGCCTATTTCAGCCGTGAAGCAGTAATGCGTTTCGGTTTGAAGGGCGGGGCAGCCGTTGTAACTGTACTGAGACCTTAGAACTTGTATCTCAAGATGCGTGGCGCATTTACGTTGTAAATGTCTATGGGCTCCAGTAACCACTTAACACCAGGTGGGCTGTGAGCTCGTCCACTCATCTAAGCAATAAAAAAAAAGTGTACGAATTATTAAAAAATAAAATTAGATGCCATTTGTAGATAATACTATAGATAATTAAATAAATAAATCACGCATTTCATCCGACCCTAACATAAATATATACATATATAGATAATGAACAAAGAGAAAATAAAACTGTTCATCGCACAAATGTTTGCCCAATCTGGGAATCGAACCCTCAACCCTCGGCGTAACAGTCAGAGCCTCTGACTGCTACACCACCAAGTCAGTCTAATTTCTATAAAGCGTGCATAATGTGTTATGCCTCTATATAATTTTTTTCTACTTAAGTGTGGGCTCTGTGATGTTGCTTAGTAATACATACGTAATTACGAAGCGTGTTTACGGTCTGCATACAGTAAGTAGCCTGTAAATTCCTAAAATATTTAACGTAACGACCGCAAAATGTAGGATTATGCGGCATCCGCTCCATGAATTGTTTCTTTGGTTTACCCACAAGCCACAGAATATAATTATTGTGAAGTAAAAATAAAACATAAAAAACACATTTTGTATTCTAAGGTTACCTAGAAATTTCAACCTCCTCGAATCACTTCGGCTCTATCAAGGGTACTGTAAATATAACTTGGAGGAATTCACGAAATAGGTTTTTTTTAATGCCCCGATAGACAGAGTAGGATCTAAGCCGCTGTCTGCCGCTAACGGTGACGATAAATGGTTGTAATTCAATCTTGATACCTAGCGATCGAAATACAAAGAGAGAGAGAAGAGAGAGTGAAGAAAGAGAGAAGAGAGAGAGGGAAGAGAGAAAGAGAGGAGAAAGAGAGAGTACAAAAGGCAGTTTTATCCCTAAAAGCGATATATTCCAGATAACCGTTTTCTTTACAGAACATCTGAAAAAGATACAGCAGGCATGTTGCGGTGTACTATTAACGACGTCTTGAATATTCTATTAGGATAGACCAAGCCATTACCTGAATTGAGGAAAAATAGTATGTGAGATTAAGTAGAGGAGATTTTATTCGACGCAATTACAGACAGATTTTTTAAGAATATAGTTACATGAAGTTCAGGATCATTCCAGGTTTGGATATTGTGGTAATAGTTTATGCGCAATTATAATTAATTTCTGTGTTGGCTACGTCTGTAGCAGCTACGCTTTGTTATAGCGGCTACGTAGCTACGGTACTACGAATTGAAGCTACATTCTTTATACAAATAAATAATTATACCAAAGTATTATATTATATATATGTAACCTCTTTAAGATTTATGACATAGATCTTAAAAGAGGTTATAATAAGTTATATTTTTTTATGTATTATTTTATTCACCATAAAAGAAAGTTTAACTATAGGCAAACTAAGTTACTCTATAAAGAGCATCAACATTTAAAGCTATTGCTTCAACAGTTCTTATGTTTCATATGTTTCAATATTCAAAATGTTTCAATGTTTCTAGTGTTTCTTCTTCTAATGTTTCAATATTTAAAATATCATTTATGTCACCTGTATAATTTATTATAACCTCTTTTAAGATTTATGTCATAAATCATATAGAGGCTACACATATTTATTTTCAAATATGTGACCTCAGTATAGCTACGGTTCAATTAAATGATATGTGTTGAAACTTCATTACATTAAACAGTGGGATCCCCTTACGCTAGGCTATCTTATAAATTTTAATGTCAAGTGGTCTTAAAGGACAACTAAAATTGTTTTCATAGTAACAACGTAGAACATTCCTCATATTATATTCCACTACAATGCGTTTTAAAAACAGTTTTCTACCACGCACAGTAAATCTCTGGTATTCGTTGCCATCAGCGGTCTTCCCCAACAACTGCGACATTGGGTTATTCAAGAAAAGAGCATATTCTTATCTGAAGGGTAGGCAACGCACTGGCGTAAACGCTGGTGACCGTGGGCGGCGGTGAATCACTTACCATCAGGTGACCCGTCTTGCTCGTTTGCCTCTTAATTGTTATAAAAAAAAAAAAAAAGAAATATTAATAATTCTTCTTCTTCTTTTTCTCCACCTTATCCCACTATGTGGGGTCGGCACAGCAAATTTTTCTCTTCCATTCTCTTCTATCAGCCGTCATCTCAACACTCACTCCTCTCTCTCTCATATCGTCATTCACACACTCCATCCATGTCTTCTTCGGTCGACCTCTTCCCCCTCTACCTTGCACTACCATTTCCATACATCTGCTAGTCACATGCATCTTCTCTCTACGCATCACATGTCCATACCACGCTAACCGTCTGCTCCTTAATTTTTTGTTTACCGGGGCCACTTTCACACTTCCTCTGATATACTCATTCTTTATCTTATCCATTCTTGTCACTCCACACATCCATCTCAACATTCGCATCTCTGCCGCATGCACTCCTCTTTCATGCTTAACTTTCGTCGCCCAACACTCAGATCCATACAGCACGACAGGTCTAATGATCGTTTTGTAAATTTTACCCTTGAGCTGAAGGAGCATTCTACGATCGCATGCTGTTGCAGAGACCTGTCGCCATTTCGCAAATATTAATAATTCCATTCTCAAATATAGACTTAAGCACAAATACTCAAAGCAAGATACACTTAGCCTTTGATTTTTTTAGATCCCACGTCAAACCGGACCTTTTTAGTAGGTATGGGATATTCGAGAAACAATTTCCAGGAATATTCGAAGAGAATAAGTACTAAAAACTTTACGATCGTCAAAGTCTAAAAATATGTTTTCGAACCCGTTTGTTTTTTTATTTCAATGCCTGTATACCGTTCGTTTATTCAATTAGTAAGTGTGTCGTAATATTTGTTGTTTATAAGTTTTTTTTCTATTGCTTAGATAGGTGGACGAGCTCACAACCCACCTGGTGTTAAGTGGTTACAGCAGCCCATAGACATCTACAACGCAAATGCGCCACACACCTTGAGATATAAGTTCTAAGGTCTCAGGTATAGTTACAACGGCTGCCCCATCCTTCAAACCGCATTTCTACTTCACGGCAGAAATAGGCAAGATGGTGGTACCCACCCGCGCGAACTCGGTCCTACCACCAGTAATTACGCAAATTACAATTTTGCGGGTTTGATTTTTATTATACGATGTTATTTATTCACCGTGGAAGTCAATCGTGAACATTTATTAAGTACGTATTTCATTAGAAAAATGGTACCCGCCTGCGGAATTCGAACACCGTTGCATCGCTCGATACGAATGTCCGGACGTCTTATCTTTTAGGCCAGGATGCCTACAAACAAAACTATATCTTTAGTAATGAAATAATTTAATGGTAACGAGACGTGAACGAACGGTATGAAGGCGCAGATTCGATTAAAATCCGCACATCACCTATCATTTGAGATTCGGTGACTGACTTGGCCCATCACTTTTGAAGCTTGTATATTGTGGGTTCTTAAAATTTAAAACGAAAAAAAAGTTTCGTAATGATAACCTTCCTAAGATATGATTTAATCTTATGTTTCGGGTAATCGAAACACATATAGAATAAGTACAAAAGGTTCCGAATTATTACATATTTAACAAAGATAAGCATTTGAATAACTATAAACGCTATGTGATTAGAATGATTTTGATTACTCAGATAATTAAAGGAACTGACGCTCCAAACTACTGTGAACACACAACGTGAATGCCACCCACTTTGAAATTTGAAGTCAAAGGCTTTAATTTCATGCCTGTCGTATCCATTCTTAAAATACACTTTACGACCATTTAATCCCGGTTGGCGATCGCGGCGTGCCCGTTGAATATTAAGAAAATGGTGCTGCCTATTGTACCGTGAACCTCTGACTCGCGCTTTGCAACGCCCACGAGAAGAAATAGGGTGGCGCTACACTCCTCCTGTCTGAGTCTTTGCTCGCCCACCTGTTCTGGTAAAACTGGAAAGGCCTCCAGGCTACCAGTAATCCTTCAATCATAAAAAAAAGATTCAACAATTAAGATTCCCATATGTATATAATCTTTCTCCACATACCAGACACAATGGAATCTATCTCAAAACTCATTTCTCCACAGACGCACACAAAAACTGATAGTGTCTTTATCGTATTTTTTTGTTTTGACTTTTTATGTACCGAGCTAGAAAATGATTGCATAGTCTACAAGTCGTCTGCGACACATGCTTATCCTAGTGGGAGTGCTGCCAATTATTTCTGATTACGATATGATTAGGATAATAAATCTCATTTTGTTTCAACTGAATATATGCTAGAAGCTGTTATTAAACATGAAGCCAAGATAATAATATCAATTTATTTGGATGAACTGCTATGGTGGCTCTTTAGTGAAAACGTATGAATGCATGTCAACAACAATAGGCAATAACGTGTTGCTTAAACCTTGTGGACACACAATACGTGCCAATTATCTTAACATCAAGTGAGTTTGAAGGTAGGTAAGTGCTCTTTCGGGCGAAGCTTCGCTGAATGCAGAACCAGACCCCTCTTTACAACAATATTATAATATTAAAGTAAAGCTAGACGTGTAGCTACTGAAATGCATTCTATTCAATTCAAACGGAAATTCAATTTGCTTTATTCTCTCCTTAACAACAATGTCTGTTTGTGTAAGATAAATTGGAAAAGGCTTTTCCTGTAATCAAAAGATCTCGTAATCGATATCAAAGAATGTTATCACCTAGATACTGTTCAGTATATTAGTTTTATTGATACTTATTATTATTATTAAATAATTAAAGATATTATATTGCATGCTTGGTATTTATGAGTCACGTCCAAGACAAGACAATAAATAGATTTGTAAATAATAGGCATTCGCATTTTTCTAATTTATTAAAAATTCTACTTCTTTATTTCATTTATTGAGTTTGCACAGGGGCCCTATGTAGGTCTTCGCATTGGATACCAAATGATGCCACAGGTCAAGATGTAGCGTTGCCTCGCACTGCTCGATTACTTGGAGATTTATGCTTACTTTACTATATAATAATAATAATAATAATAATATTATTATTTAAAAAAAACTTAGAGGTCTACCATACTGCGAGTATATATAAAAAAGTCCATTGCAGATCTCGATCAATTTCTTAAAATTTACATCATAGGTATCCGTATCTTAAAAAAAATTAGATATGTTCATTTAGTGTAAAGTTACTATTTTAAAAAAAACTACGCTCGCTTACTGTAGAACCATGTAAATGGCGCTGTTGGTATTTTTATTCTCTATGTTATGGTTATATTACATGGTTTAATATAAAATTGATTTCCAGACGGCAACCTGACTCCATACAGACGAGGACGCGGGAAGAACTAGTGTGTATTATAAGATAGCACAAGAGCCGTGCCAGTACATTTTACTTCTGTAAAAAATAACAGAATTCGATATTAGTGTTTATATATGGCTAAATCATCCTAATTAATTTTTTCTTTTTCTATATGTTATTTGTTTCGGCATCACGCAAAATCTAGTCTTAACTTAGGCACAATTACGTGAAGAACTACGGAAGAAGATGACACAATGACAAAATAACACATTTCCAACAAAAAAAAAAATGGCGACAAATTTTTTCGACCATTGATTTGATTGATTCTGTTGTAAATCGAACTAACTAAAAGGTGATCTGCCAAACGTTTTCTTAAAACTTATTCCAAGAGAATATAATCCGAACCCTTAAACTACTATATTTCATTGACAAGCTTTTACACGTTGCCACGTCAACAGTTTGGGGAGCGTCATAAATTTACCGGATTATAGGCCATTCCGGTGGAATTTTGCCTGCATACCCGCCGTCCGCAGGATCGCGAATCCCGGATCATACGACCCAGCAGTGCTTCATAGCGTACTGAAAATTTTGGTCAAAAAAATTAAGGGGCCTATGTAATACGTTTTTTTTTATTCCTTATATGTGTGGAGGAGCTCATAGCCCACTTGTAGTTAAGCGGTTACTGGAGCCCATATACATCTACAACGTAAATGCGCCACCCACCTTGAGATATAAGTTCTAAGGTCTCAGTATAGTTACAACGGCTGCCTCACCCTTCAAACCGAAACGCATTACTGCTTCACGGCAGAAATAGGCAGGGCGGTGGTACCTACCCGTGCGGACTCACAAGAGGTCCTACCACCAGTAAAAACAGTTCACAGTAAGAGGATTCTAAATGCTAAAACGGCGAAAGATTTAACTCATAAAGTCATTTAAATTTTATTATTATATCCGGGATAATTCAACAAAATTAATTAATAAGCATTTGTAACTCTCCTAAATATTTTTCATTGCAAAATACATATTTGTTCATGTGCAGAGTTCAGCGAATTGAGGAACCACTGCTTTCATCTAGAGAGAGCTTCTTCGGAAGTCCTTTTTGGCCACGTACTATGTGGTTTTTAATGGTGGTAGGACCTCTTGAGAGTCCGCGCGGGCAGGTACCACCACCCTGCCTATTTCTGCCGTGAAGCAGTAATGCGTTTTGGTTTGAAGGGTGGGACGGCCGTTGTAACTATACTTGAGACCTTAGAACTTATATCTCGAGGTGGGTGGCGCATTTACGTTGTAGATGTCTATGGGCTCCAATAACCGCTACGGTAGGCTGTGAGCTAGTCCACACATGTAAGAAAAAAATAAAAAAACCGTGTTTCTTGAACGCATTCTTCTCGTTCACCCTTCGTCAAACGAGGCTTGAAAAGCATCCACGAACGCAAGTTAGCGATTTGGCTGTTCTCTTGGCGTCACCGACATCCACTCACCATCAGATAAACCTCGGCTACCTTACGAAAGCAATAAAAAAATACAGCGCACAGCAAAATTACCGTCTAAAACACTTTTAAATATAGTCTCAGAGATTTATCTCACAATAGATTCCGAGGAAGTTTTTATAATGCAAAACGGAATTCGTGCTAAGCGTTAATAGCCCGTTCTTTTGTTTCGGAGTCTTTTGTGAACCTTGTTGCTTGTTCTTCGAGTATGCGAGAGCCAGAATTGGGATAAAGATTTTCTTGTCAAAGAAACTAATTCGAGGAAGGAATTCTGGCGTGAAAGTTATGTCGGGATCAGACATCTTTTTAAGGGGTTTCGATCTTTCGTCCTTTTATTGAATGTAATTGTCTTTATCAATAATCCGATTCATTTGCATAGTATTACAAATGATACTTAACTAGATAGGCCTCGCGGTTTCTTTTGCGTTTTATCTTAAAATAATGGAAAATGACTTTTATTTTCGGGAATTATAACGAGTTATTTTGGAAGGAATCTCATGTTTTCCGAGCGCTATGACATGTCCTTCTTCAAACGAGGCTTGTGGAGAGTATTAAACGGTAGGCAGCGGCTTGGCTCTGCCCCTGACATTGCTGACGGCCATGAGCGACTGTAACCACTCACCATCAGGTGGACCGTATGCTCGTCTGCCTATACGGCAATAAAAATAATAATAATAATTTTAAAATGGCAGTTATAATTATTAGGAATCTATTATTTTTGCGATACTATTGAGCAAGAAGATATTATAATTAGACAACGGAATAAATTTAAAAGCGTACAGCAGAGTCTGAAATCTCTTCTAGAGTACGTATTTTTTTTTGCTTTTTTTTATTTTATATAGCTATTTTTATTAACTTGAAATTATATTAGTGAAATATTGCTTATTCGAAGATAGAAAGTGTTTTAGTATTTCCTTTCGTTTTCGTAAAACTTAAACAAATTAATTTAATTAAAACTAGTATTATGTTTTTTTTTTTTTTTTTTTTTGTTTTTTTTTTTTTTTTTTGGTCAGGAGGAAATCGCCGGACTTCCGCCCTCCACTGGGGACGGCGGGCGGAGCATGTCGGAGTCGAACCGACTAAAACCTCCTGTCGCTCAACAACCAACGTCCAAACCTCACCACATGAGACAGAACTCATGAAAAGGCAAAGGGGGGAAAGTGAAGTGTTTAGTGCGGAGCACATCTCTCCCATCACCCTCCCCCTCGGGACGCCGGACTGGCGGTCGTCGGCGCCACGACCACCAGCCCTCTCGGTCGGCAGGCTATCCGGAGCCCGCCTAGATGGCGCCGGTTAGAGTGAGCTATCCTACGGAGTACCCCGCTGGGTCAGAACCAGCGTGGGTCGAGGATAGCCGGCCTTCCATCACCCGGATGCTCTTGCGTAAAACGCGTGCAGAGCAGCTTGCACGACGTCTTCTTAGGTCCCCCTCGCCGGTCCCCAGACCGACATATGAGGGGGACCCGAAACACTTAGAGGGCCAGGGCTTGGGCGATATCCGCCTCCCTGGCCCCCGCTCGACGGCGGCGGGCTTGCGCGTCTCTAACGCGCCCCGCCGCCTCCTTCTGCGAGATGGTGCACTCGCAGAAGTCGAGCATCGCCTTCCACGACTCGTCGTCGCCGAGCATCGATGCCACAACACTCGTACAACGACAAGTCGTTTCCTATTTTTGCGACGAGGACACGGCGCCACCCCTCCCATGCGGGGCAGGCGACGAGCGTATGCTCTGCCGTGTCCAAGTCGCAATCACAATGGTGGCACTCTGCCGTAGTTTTATGGTTTAATATCAAATGTCAACGTATTGTCCGTGACCACGAAAACAGTAAAGTATACAAAACGTCGGAAATGATGTAATGATAATTAAAAAATGTATTATAGATTAAAACGTAAAAGTAGTTTTAATCATAGAGGGTGTTATTCGTATTTTTTTAATACTGGAACTATACTGAGACCTTAGAACTCATATCTGGGTGGTAGCATTTACGTTGTAGGTAACCGCTTAACACCAGGTCGTCCACTCAATACGCAATAAAAAAAAAAAAAAAAATTTTTGTCATATCATCTATACTAATATGTATATAAATCTACAGTGGTTTTTACGGATGTTCCGTTATAACTACTGAACCATGCATCCGATTGACTTGAAACTTGGTATCCATGTAGAAAATACATGTACTTAATGGACGGGCTAATATTTATATGAGTGTTGGACTCCCTACACCAGTTGCGGGGGCGTTAATGATGATAATCTTTGTGGGGGTGAGAAATAATAATGTTAACTTTTAAAAGCCCAGCGAAGCGGACGGGTACAAGTCAGTTTTTCGACCTTGAAGCAAGTCCTCGTAACCTTAATGTGATAAATCGTCAATACCATTGAACGGGCCTACGTCTCCATTTGCATTCACCTCATTGAATATTGACGACAATTACATCTAGCCTCCGAATATTGGGTGATAAATTGAATCGATACCGCGCGTTCGACTAAAGGCAGCGGAGTGTAAATGATACGATTCGAAAATCGGATGTATTGACGTACTTTTATATTGTTTCACCACATGTGACTTTTACTGACGCGGTTCGACTTTTATATTTGAGCGTTTCGTGGGCGTTTATTGATAAAACCCTTAACTCTTATATGTATATATAACATGATCTACTGCTATTTGCAAATAACAATGTTTAATCCTTAATCCTTTGGTTTTTCATTCTATTCGATTTTATTTTATAATATTTTTGTAATACTACTAATATTTGATTTCTGTATAATGATTGTTCTTTGTTTCATATTCAAGTCCTAAGTGATTATCATATGAAAAAGTTGTATATTTTAATTGATTTCTTTGATTTTTTCTTAAGCCTTACTATGAATATACATATACATATTTGTTATTAAAAAGTGTAACTATACTAATATATAAATCAGTGGTTTTTACGGATGTTCCGTAATAACTACTGAACCATGCATCCGATTGACTTGAAACTTGGTATCCGTGTAGAAAAAACATGTACTTAATGGATATGCTAATATTTATATGAGTGTTGGACTCCCTACACCAGTTGCGGGGGCGTTAATGATGAGAATCTTTGTGGGGTTGAGAAATAATAATGTTAATTTTAAATGGCTAGCGAAGCGGACGGTTACAGCTAGTAAAATATATAGTTACAATAATCAATAACAGAACGAATGATTCTGTTAAAAAAAACAAACAATAGATTCACTCACGAATCCAATATGTTCATTCGAATGATTTTCAATTTGGTCTTTCTGAACATTATAGCAACTTATTTCGTGTTCATGTTTCAAAGAAACTCTTCACTATGATTAAGACTTAAGTACGTTTTGCCGTTTTATATAGCCCTTTTTTTTGTTCGTTTTTTTTTTAATATAACGGATGAAATAACATTATGGCAGAGGTTCCTAGAAAGCGACGCTAATGATCCAGATACAAGGAATACGGCTTAAGAGAAATATGATATACTAGCGACCCGCCCCCGCTTCGCTTCGGAAACTGTAATTTATTATTGATTTCTCCACTATTTAATGGACGTTATTATACATATAAACCTTCCTCTTTAATCACTCTATCTATTAAAAAAAGACGTGTGGCACTCGGAGACTGCCGCGGTAAAGCTATTGCATAGCATTTTTTATCAACTTATGCAATTATAAATCGACAATAATAATTTAATATTAAAACAACAATAAAATAAGATCCGACGAGAAACTCAGTGGGCTAACTTTCAATGAATCTGCTACATTGTGAGTATTCCATTTTGACCGCGCACTCACTAGAGGGCGCTACATGGGATAGAGACACGCCTTTGGATGCTAGTTCTAACTCTCATTCGCCCAGAATCAACGGTTTAGCTAGTTTATTTTTAATGCCACTCCAATCACTGAATGAGTAGTAGGAGTGGCAGTAGGTGATGCGGTAGGCAGCGGCTTGGCTCTGCCCCTGGCATTGCTGAAGTCCATGGGCGACGGTAACCACTCACCATCAGGTGGGCCGTATGCCCGTCTGCCTACAAAGGCAATAAAAAGCGGTAGGCAGCGGCTTGGCTCTGCCCCTGGCATTGCTGAAGTCCATGGGCGACGGTAACCACTCACCATCAGGTGGGCCGTATGCCCGTCTGCCTACAAAGGCAATAAAAAAAAAATAAAAAAAAGGAGTAGTAATAAAATTCTTCGACTAAGCGATAGAAAATGGCACGCCCTACGCATTGTAATGTGATATAATTTTCTATTTCACAATTCCGTTTGTCGCCGATAGATGACGCTTGACGCAAAAGCTGAATCGCGCTATCATTGTGTTACCCACGAAATTATATAATATTTTGATAGTACATAAATCGGTGTTTAGACTTCTTACTTTAAACACTACACAAGCGCAACGTGTGAATGTGTTGAACGCGAGCTACATAGTAGGCGTAGTGAGGGGTGGGTGGAAGGTTTGTTTCGTTACGGAATTTCATGATTTCGCTCTCAAGCAGCGTTCAAGGCCCGCGATAAAATCTATGCAATAGCTTAAAAAACACATCAAAATCTGTTGCGTAGTTTTAAAGATTTAAGCACACATAGGGATATAGGGACAGAGAAAGCGACTTTGTTTTATACTACGTAGTGACGAAGCTATTCCAAATCTTCATTTCAATTTTAGGGATCAAAGCGCGTTAATTACGTACGCAGTTGTTACGCGGAAAGCCTGTAAAGTAGACTTGCGCAAAACATCACTCCTCAATGTAATGTGATATGACATCACTTTTACAGACAGGTGATATTACTCGAAAACATTACACATCACTCTTAACATTACTCGGTGCGTTCAATAGATACTGTGACGACGAATACATATCTATACACCCGAATCATTACCTAAGTGATGTGTTGATACACATCACTTAGGTAATGATTCGGGTGTGTCATTACAGTAGTGTATTACAATACAAAGTATGAACTTTGTATTGTAATACACTGTTATATTACTTGACAGAGATTGACTTACTTAATAATATAATAATTTTATTTTTTACTTAATATAATTTATTGTGGGATGAACGGATTTCATATGGCGACTTAGACTGCAAATTGAGCTCGACAATAATGTTAATATACGAGAGCAGTAGATGCATTGTTTCGGCGCGATATCCTCAAAGTGCATCCAAGGAGGACTGTACTTTCATTTAGACGCCGTTATTTCTTTCACTTATTAAACACGCATTAAAACAAATAATAAAACTATCTTCAAACAAGTGCTTAAGTAATTCAAATCAAACACAAAAATTAATATGAAATATTACTAAACAATTACGAGCAACTAGCGATTTTACAAAAGTTGCGAATAAAAAATTAAGTAAGTACTTGCGGGAAACTACCGGCTGGCCGCATGAAAAATATAAACACAAATACCTATATTAAAATTCAGACGTACCATAGGTATAAAAATGTACCTAGCGGCCGGGACATACGGTTCCAAATCACTAGGAATAATTCCGTGTCGCTTGCTCATTTATTTTGCGTCGATCGGTCTGTCTCGCTCGCTCGGTTCCGTTCGTGTATTAAGCAACATTACACGACAAAGAAAGAAACATGTTGGGTGATGGTGTGATCAGTGATGTTTGTTTCCTTCGCGTAATGTGTGATGTTGCATTACATCGTAGAGTAATATTACCCGAGTAATATCACTCGCATTACTTACACATGTCTACTGTAAAGGTTCTCTTGTTAGCGAAATGATTACACAGTGCAGTCACGCTCGTCTAGTCACGTGGACGTCGACTTGGGACACTCGTTTGCAATTGCTTAATCAAATATTCTATCAATCTATACTTCTATAATAATATTATTAAGAGGAAAGATTTGTTTATTTGTTTGTATTGAATAGGCTCCGAAACTACTGAACCGATTTGAAAAATTCTTTCACTGTTCGTAAGCTACACTATTCCCGAGTGACATATAGCATGTTTTGAAAAAAATTAGGGATCCTCACTAAAACTGCAATAATGTAACCCAAGGTGTAAAAAAATTACCGAAAATATTCTTTACATCGCGTGCCCTGCGAAAACTATTGATGATGGAATAAAATAATGTACTACGACTTTGTAGAACACATTATTATATGTCTGACTATTATAGTTATGCCGCATTAAGTGTTCCTTTATTTAAAAAAATAAAACAATGTCAAATATCGTTGAAATTTTTGTTAAAGACCCGAGCGAAGCTGCAGCTGGCCGCTGGCCGCTAGTCATGAATAATTTTAAAAGATTTTAATTTTAATTAATTTACTGGTGGTAGGACCTCTTGTGAGTCCGCACGGGCAGGTATCACCGTAGGTACGGTTCTGCCGTGAAGCAGTAATGCGTTTCGGTTTGAAGGGTAAGGCAGCCGTTGTAACTATACTGAGACCTTAGAACTTATACCTTAGGTTGGACGGCGCATTTACGTTGTAGATGTCTATGGGCTCCGGTAACCACTTAACACCAGGTGGGCTGTGAGCTCGTCCACCCATCTAAGCAATAAAAAATATTTTAAATATATTTAAGATTCCGACAAACCAATTTATACGCTGTAGAAGATTTGAAAAAATGTACATTAATGTGATTTTATTATATTATATTTTGGTCAATTGCGTATGTAGATTTTTCAATACCACCATTTTGTTTATTGATGTCGCGAAGCCATCGTAATCCAGTTTGAAGGTTGGGATAGTTGTTGTATCATCTATATAACTAGTCAGGTCATAAGTATTGTCACACAGTAAAAACTTTTCTTTTAGAATGCTGGCCACAAAAAAGTTTATTGAATTCGAATTTCGAATTGTTCATGAAAATAAAAATGTATACTTTTAGAGTTTTACTCATTTTTAAATATGGAGTGGACGCTTAAAGAAGACCGTGTTGCAGTTATTGCGTTGCATCGTTGCGGTTACGCGCCAATTCAAATTTTTAACATACTGAAAAATTTGAATATAACCAATAGATTCGTTTATTGTACCATCAAACGATACAATGAAGACTCTAGTGTAGATGACAGGTCAAGAAGTGGTCGCCCTCGGTCTGTTAGAACTCCAGTAGTGATAAAAGCTGTGAAGGCGCGAATTCAAAGAAATCCCAAACGTAAGCAGAAACTGTTGGCCCTTCAGATGGGGTTAAGCAGAACCACGGTGAAAAGGGTGTTAAATGAAGACTTAGGACTTCGGGCATATCGAAGAAAAACAGGACATCGTTTGAATGCTCGTCTAATGGACCTGAGACTGAAGAGATGCCGCGCTTTGTTGAAGCGGTACGCGGGAAAAAAATATCGGGAAATTCTATTTTCGGATGAAAACATTTTTACCGTAGAAGAGAGCTACAACAAACAAAATGATAAGGTGTACGCACACAGTAGTGAAGAAGCGAGCAACCGTATTCCGCGTGTCCAACGAGGTCATTTTCCATCCTCGCTCATGATATGGTTGGGAGTTTCTTATTGGGGCTTAACAGAGGTACATTTTTGTGAGAAAGGTGTAAAAACGAATGCAGTTGTGTATCAAAATACAGTCCTGACGAACCTTGTGGAACCTGTTTCTCATACCATGTTCAATAACAGGCACTGGGTATTCCAACAAGATTCGGCGCCAGCTCATAGAGCGAAGAGCACACAAGACTGGCTGGCGGCGCGTGAAATCGACTTCATCCGGCACGAAGACTGGCCCTCCTCCAGTCCAGATTTGAATCCGTTAGATTACAAGATATGGCAATACTTGGAGGAAAAGACGTGCTCAAAGCCTCATCCCAATTTGGAGTCACTCAAGACATCCTTGATTAAGGCAGCCGCCGATATTGACATGGACCTCGTTCGTGCTGCGATAGACGACTGGCCGCGCAGATTGAAGGCCTGTATTCAAAATCACGGAGGTCATTTTGAATAAACTTTAGTGTCATAAGAATCTATGTTTTGTTAAGTTCATTTTGGTATATGAATGGTTACATAATGAATAAACTTGTTTCAATTATTTTACATTAAACATGTGACAGAATTTATGACCTGACTAGGTATATAAAAATTAATTGCTGTTCGTTAGTCTCGCTAAAACTCGACAACGGCTGGACCGATTTGGCTAATTTTGGGCTAGAATTATTTGCGGAGGTCCAGAGAAGGTTTAAAAGGTAGATAAATATGAAAATGCTCGGAATTGAAAAAAAATAACAATTTTGTTTCCCCTTTGATGTGTCCCCCGTCGGACGGATTCCTTTTGTTTGTTTTAAGTTTATTTTATACAAAAGCTTAGGTCTTTCATTTCTCTATTGAGGCACTACGGAGTCTGCCGGGTCAACTAGTTTTTAATATTTAGTACAATAGGAATTTATTACTGGTGGTAGGACCTCTTGTGAGTCCGCACGGGTATGTACCACCACCCTGCCTATTTCTGCCGTGAAGCAGTAATGCGTTTCGGTTTGAAGGGTGAGGCAGCCGTTGTAACTATAATTGAGACCTTAGAACTTATATCTCAAGGTGGGTGGCGCATTTACGTTGTAGATGTCTATGGGCTCCAGTAACCACTTAACACCAGGTGGGCTGTGAGCTCGTCCACTCATCTAAGCAATAAAAAAAAAGAAAATAAAAAAATAATGAAACGAAAATTGTTATTTAGAAAATGAAGCAAAACAGGGGGCGTTATTATGTTATAAGCTTTGAAATGTCTGATAATATTTATTCAGGACTGAATTTCATTTAGTAACGGTAAATAAAGTGTTAATTTCTGAAGTTGTTCCCTATAATTTTAGTTTTCGTATAATATCATTATAAAATCACTACTTACGGTAGGTGAAGGTAGTATTTGAATATAGTTCACAACGGCATTCAAAATAATCAATGCTCTAGAGAAAGCTTTGGAATATCTTTGACAAATAACTTTACTGATCTATATTTTAATGACGAAATTAGCGGTTTTACTCATTAATCAGTAAAATTGTTATTCCAGAAGGAAATAATAACGAGCCTTCGAACACAGATGTCAAGGCGGGCAGATGCATTCACGGTTGTCTATGGGCTCTGGTAAGCGTTTGACAACAGGCAGGATGTGATCTTGTCAGCCTGTACATACAGAAATATGAATAATAGCATTCATGAGAGCTCGCGATCGGCAGGAGATCGATCGATAGCAGATAATGAGTAATGTATTGCAAAGAGTGAAACTAGCAGTTCGTTCGCTGGCAACAAGATAAAAAAAACATGTGTAGTGTCGTGGGACACCGGATAGGAACGAAGTACCTTATTATGAAAATATTAATTTTTAATTCTATTCGAGGTATAAAGAAAATAAAACTAGAGGTTTGGCAACAACCCACAGTCATTCGGTGACTTGCGAACTTATTGTGGTACACTTCATTCACGGTTGTTTGCATAAGAGTTAGTGTATTGCGCAAACGAACGCTCTGAGATCGTGGTCAATGAATAAAAAAAAAAAAAATATTTTTTGTATGTTATTACAAAGTTAAGTCGTACACTGTGTGCGTTACTAATAAAAATCTTACGTTACGGACGTTTTTTCCCGGTTAGGGTACCACTCCGCATTGTCCCATAAGGAACTTCGTTCCAAAACTCTTAAATTCAGATTTTTACAATTAATTAACTATGTACATATTTTTGATAAGTCTGCCTGTCCGTTATATCAAAAGTCTCTTCATATTTCGATATTCTAAAGGCAGTTCGGAAATTTCTTGACCCAATATTTAATTTCGACAAACTAAACGGAAACTTTGTGTTTTGTTTTAAAGTTAGCCCTAAATAACAGAGTAAGTAAAATTTATACGATAACTTTAAAGTTTAGAGTAAATAATTTAATAATATTTAAAGGTCTTTGATTGTTGGTCTAAGTTAGTAAGCCGGGCTATGTATTTCTCAATGTCTAGATTTGATTCGTCTGGTTTGAATTACAACCTTGATTAAATACTAGGCATGCCCCGTGGTTACGCCTACTTTAAATTTAAAATGCAGAAAGAAAGAAGCACATTCCATTTTCCCGGCATGTTTGTGCGAAGTTTTAACAAACATCCTAAAGGCTAGAACTTTCACTTTTATGATATTAGTATAGATGTTTTGTATTCGGGATTCAGCTGTATTTCCGTTTGTCTCACACGTGTGTTTTAGGTGTTCATAAACACGAGAAAATCCTAGTTTGAGATGTCCTTTACATATCAAACGATTTCAATTTTCTTTATTATACTGCCCGAATGGAATCGTTTCGTTATGCAATATATCTTTGCAAATACTAGTTAATTAAAATTTATACATTTATAATTATTAGTCCTGAATGATTGATCCATTTTAAATACAATCCTCGAGAATACAAACTTAAAATTTTGTTACTTAATATCTTTTGTGTTGTAAGCATAAAGATTTTACCCTTAAGAGGTTAGATTAGGAATGCAAATTAATACGGAAATTCAATATTAAAGCTATACAAAGTTTAGGAAAGGATATTTCGAATTTTATTAATTACGGTAGGCAGCGGCTTGGCTCTGGCCCCTGGTATTGCTGAAGTCTATCAGCGACGGTAACCACTCACCATCAGGTGGGCCGTATGCTCGTCTGCCTACAAGGGCAATAAAAAAAGAAGAATAATATTTATAGCGACTCGCCCCGGTTTTGTACAGTTATGTATTTATAAATGTACTGTAATCTACTTCCAGCAATATACCAATTCAACAGTGCTTTAGTATTATCTAATGTAATACTTAACAACAACAAAAAACAAGTTTTGTAAATATACACGTTATTATTAAAAATTATTTGGAGGCGGGTAGCGGTTTTGAGCTGTTTTTATAAGTCTAATGAAAAAGCAGGTTTATTTTTGCGATAAAAAATAACTTTGCGCCCTTTGCTACTCCACTCATAAACGTAGTCTAAAAATCGTACCGGTCCGTTGCTTCTTTGCTATACGAGAGTCGGCAAACAAACTTATATGTCAAATCAAAATTTTGTATGCTAATACCGTTTTTAATTTTTTTTAAACCAACTATATCCTCGGTTTGGATCGTTCTCTCAATTTTGAGGTCTTTCGAGACAATTTAAGTTTTCTCTTGTAACTAAATTTCGTCATTAATTTAATTGGGTGCTTTTTATTAACGATTCTATGGTATTATTCAAGAGCAGAAGGTCTGTAGTATTTACACTCGCGTGGCTTTCGCATAAATAAAGGTAAAAGCTTCGCTGAAGAGTGCTTTCGGTCGGTTCCGCAGAAGCATTCGTGGCTTTAAGATTTAAGCTCCCAAATTTATATTTTAGTTGCAACTAAAAGCTTCTAAGGTTCTGACCGCTAGGGTTAATTTTATGTTATATAAAAACATAAGAAGCAATCGATTTCACTTTTGTTCTTAAGTTACAAGTGTATGTCACATGCTTATTTTATTCCTTGTAATACACGTATTATAATGCAATCCTACTGTCCGTAATAAATGTTGATTTCTTAATCAACAGTTATACGATTTTATATTGGAACTAATTTGAGGCTTTAACAAGTTTTGTGTTCAAGAAAATTTTTGGATAAACATTATTTTATAGCAGTCAGTAGTTTTGTAATTCGATTTAGAACTTCCAATGATGCAAATGGCTTTAGAATAATATATTGTGTTACATTTTAACTGAATTACTAAATAGAGGGTAATATTACGTCAAGTACTTTAGAATTACTGTAGAAGTAGTCGTGGTCTATAGGATAAGACGTCCGGTCCATTCGTATCTAGCGATGCACCGGTGTTCGATTCCCGCAGGCAGATACCATTTTTTCTCATGAAATACGTACTTAACTTTAATGATTGAATTCCACGGTGAAGGAATAGCATCGTGTAATAAAAATCAAACCCGCAAAATTATAATTTGCTTCATTACTGGTGATAGGACGCCTTGTGAGTCCGCACGGGCAGGTACCACCACCCTGCCTATTTCTACCGTGAAGAAGTAATGCGTTTCTGTTTGAAGGGCGGGGCAGCCGTTGTAACTATACTAAGACCTTAGAACTTATAAAGATGGGTGGCGCATTTACGTTGTAGATGTCTATGAGTTCCAGTTACCACTTAAGACCAGGTGGGCTGTGAGCTCGTCCCACCCATCTAAGCAAAAAAAAAAATTAATTGTCATTATAATATTTTTGATGATTCGAATTCTATATAGTTTCACTGGTGGTATGACCTCTTGGGAGTCCGCACGGGTAGGTACCACCACCCCGCCTATTTCCGCCGTAAAGCAGTAATGCGTTTCGGTTCGAAGGGTGGGGTAGCCGTTCTCACTATACTGACACCTTAGAACTTATATCTCAAGGTTGGTGGCGCACTTACGTTGTAGATATCTATGGGCTCCAGTTAACCACTTAAAACCAGGTGGGCTGTGAGCTCATTCACCCGTCTAAGCAATAAAAAAAGTTTTTTTTATGATATTTTTCAAGATTCGCATTCTATATAATTTTCGTGGTCACATGCGACTGATAAGATTGCCGAATAATATGTAATCGTAGATACAGGTAACAATTTTGTATACTCTAAGGGCTCTGGTAAATATGTCGTGAGCTTTATTCGCTTAGGCTATTTAGCTTAGGCAATAAAATATGGATGTCATTTGATGTCTGACGAATAGGTATTCATTGTTTCCGTTCAAATTGGCCAAAGTCACGAGCTTTCGTTCAATTAAAATGTTATTTGAACACTTAATATCCTTTTGGCGCTGTTAATTAAACGAAATGTCAGAGAACCGCTGTCGTTCGCAAATATAGAAACGTGCTCGATCCGTGAACGTGACAATTACGTAAATCCAACGGTTTTAGGGCCTGTGCACACCGCGTTTTTTAAACGCGCCGTCGACGCGCGTTCGTAGCGACACAGACGCGATACGCACGCAAGTCAGACGCAGCCTGTAGACCTTTGCACACATGTATAAATTCAAATACGCGTTTGTATCGATACACATGCGCGTTAGCATCGCGTTTATATCGATACAGACGACAACAAACCGTTCTGTAGGGTAAAACGCGCGTCGACGGCGCGCTTAAAAAACGTGATGTACACAGACCGTTATTCATAAAGGCGTGACGCCCACTTGTTCATACCACAGAATAAATTAAACGCAGTAAGTACTCTTTCGTGCAATGTTGTTTTCTAAAAGAATTAAATACGACATATTATTGAAACTAAAACAATTTCCTCTTCACTGTAGTCTCACATACTATGTGATAAGCTACTTACTATGTACTATATACTACTATGTACCATATATTACTATGTACTATTATACTACTATGTGTTAAAGTCATAATGCTTTAAGCAGATGACGAAATTGGCCTGTCTGTTTTTGAGTGCACCATGTTTAACAATAACAATAAATTCATAATTACTGAACACACGTGAACTGCGAACTCTGGTCATGGTAAACATTTGAGTTTATAAACTAAATAGTTCGGACTTAGTATAACGTAAGCACTCATAAAGTACAAAGAATATGTTTATTTTTGGTTTCCGTAATTACTGGTTTTTACTGGTGTTAGGACCTCTAGTGAGTCCGCGCGGGTAGGTACCATCACCCTGCCTATTTCTGCTGTGAAGCAGTAATGTGTTTCGGTTTGAAGGGTGGGGTGCGTTTCGGCTTGAAGGGTGGGGCAGGCATTGTAACTATACTTGAGACCTTAGAACTTATATCTCAAGGTGGGTGGCACATTTACGTCGTAGATGTGTATGGGCTCCAGTAACCACTTAACACCAGGTGGTCTGTGAGATCGTCCACCCACCTAAGCAATAAAAAAAAAACGTAAAATAATGTGGAATTTGAAATGAAAGAAGTACAGTCGATTTATACAAAAACAAATCAGGTTGGCAATAGAGATCCTTCGTACGGCAGGGGTTTACTTACCTCTTGAATACCATAGGAAATTGGGACGAAGGTCGTTCCATGACCCTTCATGTGTTATTCACGGGAACATATCGGGTTTCTGGAAAGTTCATTGTTTTTGCATGGTTTCTCCTTTAATTATTAGAGGTACTGTAGTTTTTGGATTCACTTAACCTCTTTATAGATAACTTCTAAAATGGCTCTTAATATAACGGAGTTTATTTGCTTTTTAGTAATGGAATGTTAAGAATCAATATTTTTTTCGGTATTTGCAAGTCGTATACATAATTAAAGCTACTTTTATGATTTATTTTTGCATTTTTTATTGTCTTTATGTTCACGGACGGTCACGGACTCAAATAATATAAAATATTAACTAACAATAATGTGGAGCAAAGTTTTTGTGAAATTTTATTTATATGTTTAATATTGGCCAGTCAAGACCCGGTGGCCAGACTTCCTTATGATTTTCTTTGTTATTGTTGAAATAAATGTATGGTTTGAAGTACCATTAATTATACATTACCATATAAACAACATTGTTGAAAGTTTTTTTCCAGGATTCACAATTCAAAGTAAAGTCAATTACTTACATGGTATGTAATATAATTATTATTGAAAATTACTTTGCTATATAATTCTTGCCTTAATTTACTTGGAATATTTTAAAATTAGTAAAAAATAATGATTTATTTTTGTATCATATCCATGCAGTACACCTTTCAATTACATACGTATTAATGTGAGTGAAATTTCACACCCACACAATCGTGCACGTTTTTGTAAATACGCTGTAAAGAAAAAACCTACAATATTTAGTTACAGACAACAGCTGTTTAATATATATCGTGCTAGTAAGAGATAAAGTTCAATTTCTACATCTCGAAGGTCAGACCAGGGTCACGCATGATGCGGAATACTAAATAAGGATGTTTCGAAACAAGGCATTTAGAGACGATACATTAATTTTTTAAAGGAATATTGATATAGCATTCAACGTTTTATGATTTTAAGGACGCTTTATACATAGAATTATCAAGGCTTAACAATTAAATGGAAATCTGATTCTATACAAAAAAATACGGCTATCTATATATTAATACGTGAAACAAAAACTTTGTATCCCTTTTTACGAAATTTTTTTCCCCTTTTTGCGCGGACGGAGGAGAATGAAATTTTCCACACTTATAGAGAATATAGAGACGAAGTGCACAATGCTAATATTTTTTTTAAATAATGCATAAAAGATACATTAAATCAATAAAGAAAACATTACACACACTAAATACCATGTATTTGACGCACACACGCATGCATACTATTTATTGTCAAACTTTTGTTCTTCACGTCTGTTGTCAAATTGAGAATATATTAAATATTGTTTGTCTTTGTTAATATTTTTTATAGTGTAGTCTTGACGAAATTTGTGTTTATAGAAGTATAAAATACAATCATAATAGTGTACAAACTTACAATTCCAATTCATTATAGTCGAATTTCGACTACTGCGGGACCTCTAGTACTTTAAAAAAATTAAAACTTATGATTTTGTGTATAAAATCACATTCAAGTACCGGAGCTATTGATATCAGACTAAGCCTAATATGGAATAGAATTTAGGAAAAAAAATATCCAAGAACTACCTAATACCAGTGTACTTTTCCACCAGTGCTGTAATAAACTTTTAATCTCGTATTTAAAATCATTATCATTTATATTACATTTTCACTAAGGCTCTCAAAAAATATAAAGCATTAGATGTAGGTGTACTTTTTACAAACTGCTTCACGAGGTAGCGTGTTCTTTTATTTTTATTTTTTCACAGCTCTCTTTGAACTTTATCACCGTTATATGAAAACAGGTGGGCAAATAATACCGTAGTCTAGAGAGTATATTGCTCATAGTTTTGCAAAGTTCACTTAATTTGGCGTTTCTTTACACGTTGGAAATTATATTAGCAATATATTGCTGAGAAAACAATTTATAAGCACTTAGATTAAGCTATGAGGTACTGAGACACGTTTATTTTGTTTGAAATTTCTAATAAAAAATACAATTTTCGTGAAATAATAACTGAAAATAAAATAAGTGTCTGTTTAATTTTATTTTATCTGCGATACGTAGTACCTTTTTTTAATTTATTGCTTAGATGGGTTGACGAGCTCACAGCCCACCTAGTGTTAAGTGGTTACTGGAGTCCATAGACATCTACGACGTAAATACTTCACCCACCTTGAGATATAAGTTCTAAGGTCTCAAATATAGTTATAACGGCTGCCTCACCCTTCAAACCGAAACGCATCACTGCTTCACTGCAGAAATAGGCAGGGTGGTGGTACCTACCCGGGCGGACTCACAAGAGGCCCTACCACCAGTAAACCTCAAAGACCTCAAATACCTCAACGAACCTAAAAATATTAATGTTAATTATTTATTTTGGCTATGTCATTATTAAACTAAATCCGTTGCTTATACGTTCCTATTAAAATATAGTTGTTCAATTCGCATAAAATCGCATATACAAATTCTTAAGTTCTTTATTCTTCTGACTATAAAGTTCATTTTTGTAATGTAACGTTACCGCCATTAATTCAGAAGTGGGTACAATGCAGCACAACTCACATTGTTCATATAAAGCCGGAGCGCGTTATCTCGTATTGCAGGTGTTAATTCAATTCTGCCTGCCTTAGTCGCAGCTAATGGAGTTCCGCTGTAATAATAGTGTTACGAAATGTAATATGTTTAAAATACAGCTATAACTGACGATACTTATGTATATTAAGCGTTTTTTAACTAAATTCAAAAGAGGAGGAGCCTATTAAATTGGCTGCATTATCATTATGTGCGTTATCTTAGATTTTTTTTTCTATAATAGATGAATTGATTTGGATGACCCTTTTTTTACTCGAAAGCTGTTAATTTTCATGAGATCTCATTTAAATTCTTCGAAGATCTGATCGGCAATAGTAGTAGTAGAGTTATCCTTAATATTGCAAATTCAATTGACTTTGACGACACATTTTATTTTGTCGACTAATTTTATTTTATTTATTTATTTTATTTTTTTCCTACCTAAGCTGGTAGTCTAGAGAGGCTATTCCAACGGAATCTTAACTAGTAGGTGAGCTTACGGGGCTCAAACCTGACGACGATGCTAACACGAACCCTAGCAAGAGTCGTGCTTCGCAGAATCTACCACCGGAATATGGACTCTATTCTCTTAGTTTATATATTTTTTCATTCATCATATAAAAACTACTACACCGTAGGAAATTATCTATATTAGAAAGTCTATAAGTATATTTTAAAATTGTACAATATTTTGATAACCAGAAACAGGGCTCGAATGAGGACGATAAGAAGATAAGAATACATATTTTCACACAAAGAAAACTAATTTTAAATGAGACATTATTTTAAGTATATCCACATTATTTGTTTCAATTTCAAAAGGGCTAAGACACGCTTCGTAATTTTTGACAAGCGTTGATACACTCTGATTGTTAGAAGTTGTCCGTAGGTACGAATTCGCTCCGAGATTTATTCATAATTGAGTTGATGGTGAATTACGGTCAATAAGCGGCCGGTCGGAAATATTACTCACGTGTATTATTGTCCGTGCTATTCAAACACTTTAGTATAGAGATTGCTAGACGTGAGTTTTCGCAAGCAGATAGTTTCTTGTGTTTAGTACATAATCTAAAAATAAATGATAATTTAAAAAACTAACAAAATACGCTTTTAAATTAAAAATAGTGTAAGAAAAAATGATTTTATTGTAAAAGAAGCGTGGGATGCTTTTCAGGATATTATCAAAATAACCCTTCTACTCATATCTGTTCATAAAATATTTATAACTACTGATACAATAAAATCATTTTTTCTTTTACTATTTTTAATTCAAATTTATTAAAATTTATTTTCTATTTTTTAGTTGGATTTTCTATAAAAGCGTATTTTGTTAGTTTTTTTTTAAACTATTATTTATTTTTCATTTTTTAGTTGAATTTCAATTTTTTCAAAATTTTTTTCCCATTTTTTTTAAATATTGAATTTTCATCGGTCCTTAATAAGTATACCAAATTTTCAGTTAATCCGACGTTTTGAAGGGGGTCAAAATCATGCTCAAAGATTCCTTTACAAACATACATACGTCTGAAGCTAACTAATAAAATCGTATTAATTATATCGAGGGGTGAAATGCTAATAAGCGACATTTTACGCAACTCTACAGGAGACCCATTTAAAGTTTAAAATTTGGAAAAAATATCATAACAAAAAAAAACTTCTTCAGCTATTTAAATGGAGTAGTAAACTTAATTGAAGTTCAATTAAAAACATCGAGCTGTTGAAGTTAATAACTAATAAAACGCACCTTTCATTGCAAAGATAAATGTAGCGTATTAAGCGAATGTCGCTTATACCAAATAGTCTTTCACCCTTCGATATGTAAGAGGACACAAAGTCACTTATCAGTAAGTACTTCATACGTTTTAGTACATAGAACTTCTTGCGAGTCGTAGACATAAATAAAACTATTGTTATAGTTTAATCTCGTGTTTATTATTGTAATGTTATTATTTTCAATATTTCGAGTGGGAGACTGAAATAAGCCCGATATTATAGCGTAAAAGTACAGTTACTTCGTTATTTTTAATATATTTCACATTAATTTCAATCGTACTTAGTATAAGTTGTTACCCAAAAAAATTGTAGGTATAATAATAATCTAGAAAATCGGTCTTCCATAACTATTCCGTGGTTCTTAATTAACGCCAGGAGGGTTTCTATTAGTTTCTAAAGTATCAAAAATAATTGATAACGTTGAGTAATTTGTATTTGAAGTTTAATAATATTATATAAATTTTTAAATTATTTTATCATAGCATCTGTCTAACATAAGACTGCTTTGCGTCTGCAGTACCATCATCTATGATAGGATTAGGCAGCTATTAGCAGCGACTTAACTGTGCCCCTGACAAGAGCTCAATGAGTGACTGTGAGTACTTATCGTAAATATCTAACAAAAGCGTATTAGGAAAAGGCTCACACATCGATTACACCTCACGTGGGCTTCATTCAAATTATACGAATTGCAATTCAACGTAGACCAGCTTTTCGGCAATAATCTCTTCCCCTTTTTTACGACCTCACGAAACGAGTTCCTGAAATAACTTTCTTGCGTAATTCTTCTGCCTCACGGCCCTTGAAACGGCACCGCAAAGTTTATGGCGTAACGAGACGCCTCTCGGAATAATTGGGGAATGACAGTGAGTGTTAACTCACTATCTCACTCTCTCACTCACGTTTACCGGAGTGTTGCTAACACTGGCCCTAGCAAGAGCAGTGCTTCGCAGAATCTACCACCGGATCGAATACGCAACCCACTGAGAAGATCCGGCGAGAAACTCAATGGGCTGAGTCTATGGTTTAATTCACTCGTTGAACCCTTCGTCGCAAGTGACGGGTTCGACGAGGACGGTGACCGGTACTTGTGGTACCTAAAAGCACTGTTAATGGATCAGGAGGATCCGTAATTGCGTGCTTAGGGCGACGCAGACCACGAGAACTGTTCTATTCTAAACTTAGCCTTGTATCAACATCACGATCAATTTCTTTGGGATATTAGAATGTGATGAACAAAACTGCTCATTAAGAATCGGATTTTTTTTCTTGTAATACTTTCTTATTACAGGAAATTGGGCGAGCTAATTATGAATATTCCATTTTGTTATGAGGCAAGCGTAATATCTGTCCAGAAAAAATTAACTGGGCCGAGATGCAAACCGATTACTTAAGCGATTATTCCAATTATAAACAACCTAATGAAGCAGTGTAACTTTCTTAAATTAATCTTTAGTCACACTTTAGCAGTTAACTCAAGATTGCAAGCTGAATAAGAACGGCGATTCAAACAAAATAAAAAAGAGATTGTTCGATTTTTCTTCAAACGATAAACTTGGAAGTAAAGTATCTAACTGTTTTTGTTATCAGAGTTATACAGATAGTATTTTTCCGCTTAAAACGTTATGAAACAAATGGCAGCGAAGAAAAGATGATTGCCAATTTAATTTTGTTTACGATTGTTCGTTTTCAAAGTATTAACATTAATTTGAAAGGAATCAATTTTTGGGCACAAACATCTAGTGAAGTCCTAGATATCGTTTCATAATATCGGCACGTAATGAGAATATTTCATGAGTAGAGTATATTTTTGTATTTATATTCACTGTAGCACTTACCTACTTATTAATTAGTAATATCTTATTGGCATTCTAAGGATTTTTTTAATATTATTGAAGTAAAAGTTTTTTTTTGTTTTTTTTCCATTTTTAGTCCGTGGCTCAAGATAGGATCGACATTCTTTCTATTTTAATTAATAGCTAATTAATAGTAAAACGCTATTTTAACTAATAGGAAAATTTATGGCTCGGGCCTCATTTCTAGACAAAAACATATGTTTTCTCGACCATTTTATTGATTGTCAATAATTGATTCCCGTCTATGGGCTTCGATAAGCACTTAATACCATTTGGGCCGTGATCTCGTTCACCCCTCTAAGCAATAATAAAATCCTCAGATTATCAATCATTAATCAATTAGCAAAAACATTCAAAAATACAATGACAGTTTTTTTATAATCATGATATTATATTTCAAGAGCTTTAATGTAGATTTATTTTCCATAAGCCGCCAACGCTTTGTTCGTAATATCTTTTGTTAAATTGGCTTGAAAGTTTCAATTTTCAACGATAGTAGGTCACGACCTGGCAACGTTGGGCCCGCAAAAGTTTCATTAATTTAGTATAGCCTACTGATATTATGAATGCGAAATTGTGTGAGAAGGTATGATGTTTGTTACTCTCTCACGCAAAACATATTGTACATTGATGATGATTTTGATGAAACTTCACAGTGTTAATAGCCTATACGTTAAAAGAGCACATTTGTTATAATGTAGTAAGCTGACGATGGGTGATGTAACCCACAGACACAGCCCACTGAGTTTCTCGCCGGATCTTCTCAGTGGGTCGCGGTTCCGATACGATGGTAGATTCTGCGAAGCACTGCTCTTGCTAGGGCTAGTACTAGCAACCTCAGGTTAGAGCCCCGTGAACTCATCTACTCGCCCGGAGGATCTAATATAACTCCTCAAAGTTACTAGAATAGGTAGGAAAAAAAAGGATATAAAGAAATGATACAATGAATATTTTGTACAGTTTTGATACATTTAGCGATAAACGCAGCGCGGCGTGACCAGATTTCACTAGTATATAATAATATCTGTTGTGGTTAGTTTAAGCATATTGATACTTTCTTTTAAGTATTGTTATTGGATATATCATTAATAGACTGAAGATTGTGAGCACTCGTGAACGTGGCTGGCACGCGATTTAATGCCGCGGTATGGGCTCAGAGAATTCCTGGCATAGCATGATGGGGATATGGATGGATTTATAAATTTGTAAGAATATCACATACCTTGAACTTTGCACACACTTGCTTGGAATGTTTTATTGGACAATTTTTAGGCAGCAGTTGCGTTTCGGCGCGCACTGTGCGGTACCGTGGGTTTCGTGGAGTCGGAGTGGTGGGGCTCGATGGGGTTTAGTCGGTAGTCGGTTTTGCGGGGTAGCTCTTGCGTGGCTGACGCCGTGCAGTGCCTCGCGCGCCTATCTCAAGGCGTAGTCTCCCGGCAGGAATTGGGAGAAGAGGAGGACCCCTGTCTTCTTCTTCTCCCTGTAATTCTCTGGAGGCGCCGGAGTCCGACATAACCCGGTCTCTTACCCCCCTCGACCGGGTATCCGTAAATGGATTCCCCAGCGTTAAAAAAAAAAGGCAGCAGTTGCGTGTAGGTTTCTCGAAACCTAAAAAGATGTAGATTTATGTTTCAAATTGTCAATGTCATAAAATGCAGACACATGAACGGGTAGATGCTCAAAATTACCCTCTACGCACATATTATGTAAATATATAATTCAGTCTTTATAAATGCCGCGGGATTTATTTTTACATGTAATCCTATTCAGTTTTTGGAAAAACGATTTTTTTTATTGCCCTTGTAGGCAGATGAGCATACGGCCCACCTGATGGTGAGTGGTTACCGTCGCCCATAAACTTCAGCAATGCCAGGGGCAGAGCAAAGCCGCTGCCTACCGCTTAATACTCTCCACAAGCCTTGTTTGAAGAAGGGCATGTCATGTCATGTGTAGTCGTTAATGCCAATGATGACATCACATTAGAATGTATTAGTTCAACTATAATTTTAAAATGGTTATTTTACTATGGAACGTTATCCCGACGCAAAACGCTTTTAGTTGTTTATAAAATCCTTTAAGGGCATTTTACAAATAACTATATATTGATCGTATTAGCCGCCAGTCCAGTGACCAAACACATTCCTGCACAAAGGGCTAGCTATTTGAGCGGTTCCACGGAACGATGGCTTGCGGGACGCAGGAAATTACGTGGCGACAACACAGAGACGTTCGACTAATAAACTCTGAGACTAGATTGCTTTTCTATTTGCAGGAAGACAATAAATTATTGGCCCCGAAGCTATGTATGTTTTGTGTATTCCGAAAATAATCATTTATCGTCATTTAAGTAAAATTTGAACAGTTGTATGTTCGTGCATTAACCTCATTTGCTTGATTGGTTCTTCGATTTTCCCGAGTCGGAGACAAAATTAAAACTATTTTTATGGTTTAATCTCGCTTTATTTGTTGTCATGATATTATTTAATACTTTTCTAAACACTTAATAGTTTACGTGTTCGATGGTGTTTTTTTTTAATTGCTTATATGGGTGGACTAGCTCACAGCCCACCTGGTTTTAAGTGGTTACTGGAGCCCATAGACATCTACAACGTAAATGCGTCTCCCACCTTGAAATATAAGTTCTAAGGTCTCAAGTATAGTTACAATGGCTGCCCCACCCTTCAAACCGAAACGCATTACTGCTTCACGGCATAAATAGGCAGGGTGGTGGTACCTACCCGCGCGGACTCACAAGAGGTCCTACCACCACTAAAGTCGACGTTTCGCGTTCATCAACTTTTGAATATTGTGCAAACCACCGTTATTTTTTCATTTATATGAATTATTCACAAATTCTACGCCACATAAAAATGTTAGTTCTTGAATTAATATAATAATAATATATAATAATAATAATTATAATAAATATGTACTGACAACCACGCCACGTTACCAAGTCCCGTGATATGTTCGTAAAGAACTTGTGTTACAGGTACTAGATAACGGAAATAAATGTAAGATTTTTATTATACACATACATATATTTAATATACATCCATAACCCTGGAAAAGACACTTTATATTATTCGTACAAAATATCTTCCCTTGGCGGGATTCGAACCCGCGACCACCTTGTGTAGTGACCATGTCACTTACCACTACACCAGACGGCCGTCCAATATAGCTTTATTAGAAGTTATAAGAATAATTATGATGTCAAAAGCTGAATCAGACAACAAACAAACAAAAAATTGTTTACGTCGTAGACTTATTTTTAAAACGATTTTCAATAAATTTACGATGAGCTTATGAATCTTAAGCTGAAACACATAATTCTATCGATATTCTAAACTTGTTTACACGGCACTTGAAGACAAAATAGGCTTATAGTGGTATCCAGGAATAATTTATCAGAGCAACGTCCCTTGTTATTTATCGTTTCATCACGAAGGCTTTCTTCTACATCGAAGGGAACGTGCCATCCATAAAATTCAGATCCAGTAATAAATTTACGAATAAACCGATGACGCGAATGAAGTTACAGGAGGAATATACTTGATATAGTATTTGTATACGGTATGTATAATATACCAGCGGACCCGGCGAACTTTGTTCCGCAACGCAGTTTGTTTTAAACACGTCAACTTCAAAATTCTACTATAATTAACCATAGACTATATTACGTTTAGCTGTCAGTTGCGTTTTGTTATTCCTTATCAACTGCCTTTTTTTATACCACGTTTTATGTCACGTCCTTCGGGAACGTAATAAAAATCCTATGTCCTTGTCCTGGTTCTAAGCTATCTCCCCACCAATTTTCAGCCAAATCAGTTCAGCCATTCTTGAGTTATAAATAGTGTAACTAACACGACTTTCTTTTATATATATAGATGGTATAAAAATGTATTTTTTTTTATTGCTTAGATGGGTGGACGAGCTCAGCCCACCTGGTGTTAAGTGGTTGCTGGAGCTCATAGACATCTACGACGTAAATGCGCCACCCACCTTGAGATAAAAGTTCTAAGGTCTCAAGTATAGTTAAAACGGTTGCCCCGCCCTTCAAACCGAAACGCATTACTGCTTCACGGCAGAAATAGGTGGGGTGGTGGTACCTACCCTTGCGGACTCACAAGTGGTCCTACCACCAGTAAAGCGTAAAGTTGGTATAGTGTTGTTACCTTCAATAGTAAAATTTGGACGAATTAAGCTGGAACAGTATAATTACTTTTGGTTTGTTTTTGTTTTTGGTTAAAGCAAAAAAATTTCAGATTTTTATTCCTAAACATTATTTCTCAGTAAAATTTGTTGCATATCCATTATGTTAAGGTATATTGTAAGAGTGGCAGAAGGACATATTCCTAGTAGAAGAAGATGCCGCGGGCGTCAAAAAGTTCTCGGATGGTGACCGCTGTCGTAGCATGGGTAAGTTTCTCATAAGGTGGATGGATGACTTGCTAACGGTTCCAGGAAACCACTGGTTGCATAAAGAACCGGTTGTTGTAACGAGCCTTGGGGAAGGCATATGTCCAACAGTGGGCGTCTGTAGACTAAAAGACAGAGAGAGAGAGAGAGAGATAGAGACAAAATTAAAATACGCTCTGGTTCGAGTAATTGATGGAAAACCGATACTCAGCCTGTTCATCCACCTCCAGCTCCTGTAGTTTGAGAATTTAGTAACAGAGTAGGAACCCATAACGTATCTAAGATTAATCATGATTGAAATTTAGGCATTTTCTTTCATTATTATTTTTTTCCTACCTAAGCTGATAGCCTTAAGAGGCTATTTCAGCATAACCTTAACTAGTAGATGAGCTCATGGGGCTCAAACCTGACAACGTTGCTAACACGAACCCTAGCAAGAGCCGTGCTTCGTAGAAGCTGCTACCGGATCGGAAACGCGACCCACTGAGAAGATCCGGCGAGAAACTCAGTGGGCTATGTATGTGGGTTAGTTTACTCGTCAAGCCCTTCATCGCAAGCGACGGGTTCGACGAGAACGATGACCGGTTTCTTTCTCAGTTATCAGTTCTAAGCTATCACAATTTTTATTAGAATTTAAATAGTATTTTTTTCGTTACATTTCACGAAAACATCATAATCGGCTTCAAGTTCAGTTGAAAAGCAGGTGAAAATGACACTTTCGCTTTTACCGAAAGCGGTAATCCGCGGGTAAATCTGACATTAAGCCTTTCACATTTTTTTTATTTCTAATTAATCTTTAAATAACGGTTTATTAATTCAGTAACTTTTTTTTTTATTCATACTTGGCTGTTTGAGTAAGATTTGAAACGAGAGAATGTGGTACAATTTTCAAAGCGCATTTGTGTATAAATTATTCATCTAACTTTTAATTTACTTTGAAATTTGTTCATATTGGACATTGCATTATTCACAGTTAGCTATTTATTTTGATTGCTTGGTTGATACAAAATGTGATTTAGCTTTTATTATTTATTTATAACTTTATATACTTGACAGTATATATTTACTATAACTAGAAGTCCCGCAGTAGTCGAAATTCGACTATAATTAATTGGAATTGTAAGTTTTTACACTATTATGATTGTATTTTATACTTCTATAATCACAAATTTCGCCAAGACTACACTATAAAAAATATTAACAAAGACAAACAATATTTAATATATTCTCAATTTGACAACAGACGTCAAGAACAAAAATTTGACAATAAATAATATGCATGCGTGTGTGCGCCAAATACATGGTATGTAGTGTGTGTAATGTTTTCTTTATTGATTTAATGTATCATTTATGCATTATTTAAAAAAAATATTAGCATTGTGCACTTCTTCTCTATATTCTCTATAAGTGTGGAAAATTTCATACTTCTCCGTCGGCGCAATTTTCGTAAAAAGGGATACAAAGTTTTTGCTTCACGTATTAATATATAGATGTATTGAAGTTAACGTGTTATTGTCTGTATTTGTTTGTTTGAAGGATCAAAAGGTATAGAGAATTATATAAATAAGCCTCTTTTTGGAAGTAATTGAAATGGCAAGGAATCGTTCTAGAAATGTAAGCTTTAATAATGTATCTAGTCTAGTCATCTATTAACTTCCGTTGCTTTGAGCTCTGTCTTTAACGGCGGTTTTTAATTTTGTTTTTCTTCCGTAGACCGGTAGACGCGCACTTAATTTGCAGAATTAGCATCAAACCTAATTCGTCGAAATGAGGAAATTCGTGTTTTGATGTCTATAGACATAGTAGGGCCGTGCCTTATTATTAAGTAAATACTCTTCTCTTTCACTATTCAATATAAGAAAAAAACATATTAAGAAAGTATCGATTTTGTTTACGGGTGCTGTTAGTTATTTAGTTTATAAACAAGATTCTTGTCTGTTAAGTAAAATTTAATGACTCGAAGACTATGGTACTAGGGTAATTTAAAATATTCAGTACGTCGGTGAATGATGCTAGTAACGCTATATGAATGGGCCAATTTAAATTTAAAAAAATTTTGGCGGGCTGTACATAGATTATCTCTTATTTACGAATAATTTACGAAAATTTATAATAAATATTAGAATTAAAAAAAACTTCAAAAAAAAAGTAAGAGAAAGACTTCATGTACAAATTTTAATGCAAGATAAAAACAAACAAGAAAAGAACAGAAAAATGAATTGTTTCGAGAAAGTCGATAAAATAAATTAAATTTTAGAAAGGCTTGGCGGGCCGCGTGTTGCTCATCCTTGTTCTAGACCACTTCAACTTCAAAAGCGAATCTGTTACAGCTAGCACGTATGACAAACATTCAATATTTCTAAAAGTGTGCAAATAGTCATCTTATCCTTGCCCTTTATGTCGGCATTGTGTTACTTTGACCTATATTCTGAATTGATATGGTTTTGATGAACGCAAGGCATATTGTGTATCGGAAAAACAAGAGCAAATGAGATCATCCTTTGTAATTGTATTTTGATATAGTCATCTTTAATTTCTCGACTACATTTACTAGCTATTGTCTGATGTGAATAATAAGTGGTAACTATGAGCTTTATGGGCCATCAAAGACAGACAAGTCGGCTCACATGTCGTTGGAAGTAGTCACTAAATTCATTAAATTACGAGTATATTAAAGTCATTATGATTTTGAATAGATTACAGATAGCTCTTTTTAAAATTCGTTTGAAACAAGGCTTATCACAGAGCCAGATAAACATCGAGAAAGGTAATTAATATTAGTTTTATGGTTTTAGGAGCTGGTAATGATATCGAATGACGAAATGCGCCATTGTTAGACGGAGATGATGAGATCGTCTGAGATATCCCACGAATAAACAATGCAGCACTTCGAAGTAGAGAGATCTTATGTTATTGTTGTGTATTTTATTTTTTTTCGGCCCGCGGTCCGAACCTCCTACGAGGTCCCCGCGCCTAAGGGGCGCGCGGGGTATGTGGGACTCAACGATCTGCAGGTGTTGAAAGCAGACCGCGGCCCAAGGAATTTTAGGGCCCACCCACTAAACGACTCCCCTGCACTCTTACACCCAACGTTCGATCCCCTCCGAGGCCAGAACCCGGATGAGGTAGGGGGGTTACCGCGGTCAACACTACAACCAGACAGCGCGGCTCATCCCAAGGACGCCCAACCGACTCGATTCGCCTCGAAGGCTCTGAAACGTCGGCCGTCTCGGTACGGCAGCCCGTCAGGCCGCCCAGACGGTGCCGCTGGTGTCCCGGAATACCCCGCTGGACTAGAACCGGCCTGCCGGGTCGGGACGCGATACACCACCAACCGGTCGCTCTATTACTCCTCGGCAGCGCGCTAGAGTGCTGATAATAAATAGTGTAACTAACACGACTTTCTTTTTTTTAAATAGATATTCTTATCTTATCAAGTTCCAAGCGGTTCACTGGAATCATGATTTTCGACAGTCAGATCGACTCTTTTGTCAGTATTATTTCGAATCAAGTTAAGTGGTATCTCAGGTCCTGGTCCCGAGATTTTAGATTTTATCTGGTATAATCTATCGATACACACAGCTCTGGACTGTTGCTTTGGATCACTATTGTTTCGCGACGGAAATGGAGACGTTGATGGAACTCCCCAATCAGGTTTTTTTTCCTAATTAAGCTGATAGCCTTGAGAGGCTATTTGAGCGTAACCTTAACTAGTAGGTGAGCTCACGGGGCTCAAACCTGACGACGTTGCTAACACGAACCCTAGCAAGAGCCGTGCATCGCAGAATCTACTACCGGATCGGAAACGCGACCCATTGAGAAGATCCGGCGAGAAACTCAGTAGGCTGTATCTGAGGGTTAATTTACTCGCCGAGTCCTTCGTCGCAAGCGACGGGTTCGACGAGAACAATGACCGGTGCTTGAGGTACCTAAAAGTACCGTTAGTGGATCGGGAGGATCCGAAATGACGTGTTTTGGGCGACGTCGAAACCAATCAGGCTCAGATGCCATAAAAAACAAAAAAAATAACCAGTTTAAATTTCTAAATTAAAGAATTTATATAAAATTTTAAAAGTAAACCGAGTAGACTTTATTTATTTATAAATTCGATAGATTCTAAGAATTATGCACCAACAATAATCTAGACAAAACTAAAGACCATCAAATTGACATTTTCTTAGTGCAGGAGACCCTACTTAAGCCCGCGCGCCGTGACCCTAAAATCGCGAACTATAACATGGTCAGGAACGACAGGCTCTCTGCCCGTGGTGGTGGTACCGTTATTTACTATAGAAGAGCCCTGCATTGCGTCCCGCTCGATCCTCCCGCGCTCGCTAATATCGAAGCAGCAGTGTGCCGAATCTCACTGACGGGACACGCGCCGATCGTTACCGCGTCCGTTTATCTTCCACCGGATAAGATCGTTCTAAGCAGTGATATTGAGGCGCTGCTCGGTATGGGGAGCTCTGTCATTCTGGCGGGCGACCTAAATTGTAAACACATCAGGTGGAACTCACACACCACAACCCCGAATGGCAGGCGGCTTGACGCGTTAGTCGATGATCTCGCCTTCGATATCGTCGCTCCGTTAACCCCGACTCACTACCCGCTAAATATCGCGCATCGCCCGGATATACTCGACATAGCGTTATTAAAAAACGTAACTCTGCGCTTACACTCGATCGAAGTAGTTTCAGAGTTAGATTCAGACCACCGTCCCGTCGTCATGAAGCTCGGTCGCGCTCCCGATTCCGTTCCCGTCACGAGGACTGTGGTGGATTGGCACACGCTGGGCATCAGCCTGGCTGAATCTGATCCACCATCGCTCCCGTTTAACCCGGACTCTACCCCGTCTCCTCAGGATACCGCTGAAGCCATAGACATCTTAACATCACACATCACCTCGACATTAGATAGGTCATCGAAACAAGTTGTAGCGGAGGACTTCCTTCACCGCTTCAAATTGTCCGACGATATTAGGGAACTCCTTAGAGCTAAGAACGCCTCGATACGCGCCTACGACAGGTATCCTACCGCGGAAAATCGTATTCGAATGCGTGCCCTACAACGCGACGTAAAGTCTCGCATCGCCGAAGTCCGAGATGCCAGATGGTCTGATTTCTTAGAAGGACTCGCGCCCTCCCAAAGGTCTTACTACCGCTTAGCTCGTACTCTCAAATCGGATACGGTAGTAACTATGCCCCCCCTCGTAGACCCCTCAGGCCGACTGGCGGCCTTTGATGATGACGAAAAAGCAGAGCTGCTGGCCGATACATTGCAAACCCAGTGCACGCCCAGCACTCAATCCGTGGACCCTGTTCATGTAGAATTAGTAGACAGTGAGGTAGAACGCAGAGCCTCCTTGCCACCCTCGGATGCGTTACCACCCGTCACCCCGATGGAAGTTAAAGACTTGATCAAAGACCTACGTCCTCGCAAGGCTCCCGGTTCCGACGGTATATCTAACCGCGTTATTAAACTTCTACCCGTCCAACTCATCGTGATGTTGGCATCTATTTTCAATGCCGCTATGGCGAACTGTATCTTGCCCGCGGTGTGGAAAGAAGCGGACGTTATCGGCATACATAAACCCGGTAAACCAAAAAATCATCCGACGAGCTACCGCCCGATTAGCCTCCTCATGTCTCTAGGCAAACTGTATGAGCGTCTGCTCTACAAGCGCCTCAGAGATTTCGTCTCATCCAAGGGCATTCTCATCGATGTACAATTCGGATTCCGTACAAATCACTCATGCGTTCAACAGGTGCACCGCCTCACGGAGCACATTCTTGTGGGGCTTAATCGACCAAAACCGTTATACACGGGAGCTCTCTTCTTCGACGTCGCAAAAGCGTTCGACAAAGTCTGGCACAATGGTTTGATTTTCAAACTATTCAACATGGGCGTGCCGGATAGTCTCGTGCTCATCATACGGGACTTCTTGTCGAACCGCTCTTTTCGATATCGAGTCGAGGGAACCCGCTCCTCCCCACGACCTCTCACAGCTGGAGTCCCGCAAGGCTCTGTCCTCTCACCCCTCCTATTTAGCTTATTCGTCAACGATATTCCCCGGTCGCCGCCGACCCATTTAGCTTTATTCGCCGACGACACGACTGTTTACTATTCTAGTAGAAATAAGTCCCTAATCGCGAAGAAGCTTCAGAGCGCAGCCCTAGCCCTAGGACAGTGGTTCCGAAAATGGCGCATAGACATCAACCCAGCGAAAAGTACTGCGGTGCTATTTCAGAGGGGAAGCTCCACACGGATTTCCTCCCGGATTAGGAGGAGGAATCTCACACCCCCGATTACTCTCTTTAGACAACCCATACCCTGGGCCAGGAAGGTCAAGTACCTGGGCGTTACCCTGGATGCATCGATGACATTCCGCCCGCATATAAAATCAGTCCGTGACCGTGCCGCGTTTATTCTCGGTAGACTCTACCCCATGATCTGTAAGCGGAGTAAAATGTCCCTTCGGAACAAGGTGACACTTTACAAAACTTGCATAAGGCCCGTCATGACTTACGCGAGTGTGGTGTTCGCTCACGCGGCCCGCACACACGTAGACACCCTCCAATCCCTACAATCCCGCTTTTGCAGGTTAGCTGTCGGCGCTCCGTAGTTCGTGAGGAACGTTGACCTACACGACGACCTGGGCCTCGAATCAATTCGGAAATACATGAAGTCAGCGTCGGAACGATACTTCGATAAGGCTATGCGTCATGATAATCGCCTTATCGTTGCCGCCGCTGACTACTCTCCGAATCCTGATCATGCAGGAGCCAGTCACCGTCGACGCCCTAGACACGTCCTTACGGATCCATCAGATCCAATAACCTTTGCATTAGATGCCTTCAGCTCTAATACTAGGGGCAGGCTTAGGGACCCCGGTAACCGTACTCGTCGAACTCGACAAAGAGGTCGACGTGCAACCTCACCCATGCATCAGCCCGCTGAGTTTCTCGCCGGATCTTCTCAGCGGGTCGCGATTCCGATCCGGTAGTAGATTCATTCGCGAAACAATTGCTCTTGAGTTGTTAGGTCTCCTTCGGAGGCGCTCGGGCGGTTGTTAGCAAATCCCACCCCTCTTGGCTGAGCCTTTGCTCGCCCACCTGTCCTGGTGAAACTGGAAAGGCCTTCGGGCCACCAGTAAACTTTCAATCATAAAAAAAAAAAAAAAAAAAAAAAACTAAAATGAAAATTGTTCACTTAATTTTTTGGGATCATACGTATCCTTTTTTTTAATGTGATGTAATTAAAATTTAAATTAAAAATTTAATGTAATGTAATTTTAATGCAATGTTTCCTCAGTGATTATGATAACGAGTTTATTTTCATAAGTGACACTTCTAAGGAAGGACCTTAATTGCGCCTCGCGATGACCTTAGCCTTAATGGATGCGGAATATATACTAGGAAAAATGAGTGAAAATATAATCTACCCTGAGCATCATACTTTAGAGTACTCAGACTATGTTTTATTTTGGTAGAAGATTGCTCCTGATTATTTGTTTGATTGGTTGACCGACATTTTTGAAGTAATAAGACGTTCTATTATATCTAGTTATTGTGTTCAGTACAAGCGTTTCGTAGATACATTAATTTTACGGTTAAATTTCTCCTTCCCTATTTCCATTTTATTATTAAGAGTAAAGACACCACGAAAATCGTTCGTGTCCACGAAAACTGTAATGTATTCGAAACCTCAGAAATCTTCTTCTTTATTTCCAATTACCCTCTGCTGGAATCTAGAGCTCGAATCAAATTCTTCCATTTGCATCATATCCAAGACGCCCAGTTCCTGCTCTACCGAGCGACGCCAAGTTGTTTTGGGACAGCCTTTCTTCTGAAACGTCAGAAATAGTAAAATTAAAATAATAAACAGGGAATTGAACCGTAAAACCAGTTTTAATTTCGTGTCATATTTAGATTATCGATAGCATACAGGTTAAAATAAAATTCGGATCGAAAAGTGAATATCTAAATCACCTCCTACGATCCACTGAATGTAATCACACCACCACTTTGCCCGAACATTGAACACCGTCAATAATAAGGAAATATATGCACCATACGGACGATATAATCTTTTCTATCAATAATTTTGTATCAAAATATTCATTTGGAATTAAACTATTAACACCAACTGGAGTATAATAATATATTCAAACTTTATTCGAGACAAGGTCGGAGCTGAATTAACTCTTATACATTAGCCATGGAACATATAAATATAGCGGGTGTTCATAAGCACTTATTGTTCTAGCCTAAAGTATTTCAGTACGCATATTTCGGAAGTGAGTACTTGTTACCGAGAACAGCAATAAAAATGTTAACGTTAACAGCTTCCCAACTGCGAGCACCAGTGAATACACTTCGAGTTATATTCATGGTGTTTTGCGTGGCGAACCGAAACTACCATAACGATAAACATTAGCAACCGGTCTATAATTGTTTCATTTTGTTTGTTACAGAAACGAATGACGCCTTGGAGAATAAAACTGTAAGTACCAAATTCTCGTTTGTTCCTTAAGTAGTTCATCTAATCCAGTGGTTACTGAATTCACAGCGGGATGGATTCTTAGAGTATTTTGTTCTGTTTTCGCGGGTCATATTATATCGCGTAATTAAAAACACTTTTACTGTTTTACGATTTATTATTTCCGATTATTCGAATTCGGGACAGTTTCTGTGATCACGGACGACGAGTTTAAACCAAATTATATTTTGTTTATTAGATATTCGGATCTAGATGTACCTACTACTTATTTTTATCGAGTTTGTTTTTATCGATTTATGTTTCCGGTTTCCTATACACTAGTCAAAAATCCCAGCTTAGGCAGTAGAACATTTTAAATTTTGTGAAGGTTTACTTTCTGTTCTACATTTGATTATTAAATCTACCGAATAAGGTAACTAAATAAAAGTCTGTAATGACTCTTCAGTTTTACCCTCGGTAAAAACGACGTAACTTTTTTGGAAAAAATAAATTACAAGAAACGAAATACACGAAATCGATTGCCGCCTACACTATCGCTGTCTTTGGCGAAACCGTTACACGCGTCAACGTCTCTGCCAGCTTTAATCTAGATAAAACAACGTTCAATAAAAAAAGTTGAAAGAGATCAAAGTGTTTCAATTGGATTGCCCTCGGGCTAAGTACTGGGTTGTCACGAACGGACAGGCGATTCTTTATTTCGTCTGTCCATCTCATCCCTCAGGCGAAACAAAAAATCGATAAGGATTTCGTATTTGTCGATCTCTGTATTAATATCTGTAGATTACTAAAACCTTAGTAACTCTCTGAGATATTTAATCTGTGGTCCATTTATCCTATTCAAAGAATGATAAATGGAAATATTACAAATCACATATTATGTAAATCAGAACATAATGCATTCGATAGAATATTTATTCGGAATTGGTTTTTTATGATATCGATAAACTGATTTATCCTAGACATTGATTTACCAGATAAAACATAATTAAAAATATATTTTTATCGCAAACGTGATCTGGCTTTGAAACATTTTTTGACAGCGAAGTTAGTTTCACAAATTCTATAAGCTTAAATTTTGTTTGATTTTGCATTTATTCGTCTATTTTTGGTCAAACGAAAGTACGGAGCCGTATTTTTAATATTCGCCTCAGGAATTTCGTCAGCTCTAACTATGCAAATAAGATTTTATTACTTTAATGTAGACCTGTCGGCAACACTCCATCTTCAAAACATAATGTACTGTATAATGTAGACATGATTCATATGAATTAGATAATTATTGGGCTTAATGAATAAAGAGGCAGAGTCATTGAATACAATAACTGCGTGATCTTTGCATATTTGTAGTTCAAGACACAACTAATACCTACAATAATATAAACTATTTCTATTAAAACAACAAGTCATCTTAATTTAGCTTGGAAAATATTATCGCGCGTGCAAGAATAAATTTTGTAGCCTATAAGAATATTATCTTCTTGGTATTTAGATTTATTCAAAGTGAGGCGTATATGGTAAAGCATGGCTTAACTAGCTTAACAATAAAAAAGGGAAAATATAAACCAGTTGGGTGAATTTAATTTCAGCCTTAAATGTTTCCTAATACCTATTACTATACTAGGTACTACAAGAATACCTAATATTTCTACATGGAATGCTGTCTCTCTACCATATAATGTTATCTCCAACCCCTTTTATAATGGACCAAGATACATGGTCTTTCGAAGACTAGGGAATTAGGGAATTTATTAGTTTATTAATTGAGAATATGTTTCTGTTTCAGGATTTGCCGGTGGAGCAGTTGGAAAAATTGAAAACGGGTGAGTTTTTAGGAAACAACAAAGCGAAGATCCTCCGAGTGTTTTTTTAAATTATTGATTAGGTGAGTGAACGAGCTCACGGCCAATATGGTGTTAAGTCGTTATCAGAGCCCGTAGACAACAACAATATAAATACCACAACCTACCTTGAGACATGATTTCTAATTCTCAGTTCTCAACAGCTCTCCCACCCTTCAAATCGGAATTCTTTACTGCTTCACGGCAAAAATAGGCAGGGTGGTGCTACCTACCCGTGCGGACTCACAATAGGTCCTACCACCAGTAATTATGCAAATTATAATTTAGCGAGAAAAAGGTGTATAAAAAAAACACATTAGGTAGGCAGCGGCTTGGTTCTGTCCCTGGCATTGTTGTAGGCAGCGGCTTGGCTCTGCCCCTGGCATTGCTGAAGTCCATGGGCGACGGTAACCACTCACCATCAGGTGGGCCGTGTGCTCGTGTGCCCATAAGGGCAATAAGAAAAAAAAAACATTACAAAGGACACACTTGTGATATTAATGACCAAAAATTCTATTATATACTCAAACAATAAACAAATCGTAAACAGAGAATTTTCTAGGGATTCTTGCGTCTGAAATGTATTTTCTTATACACATACTTCTTGGAAAGGAAAACTTGTTGTTTCATATTTCAAAAATAAACATCGAAACCTTAAAAACGAATGAAACCAAACAGTTTCTCAAACTCGGACCTGAGACGTGGAAAACAATTGCAGAAAATGCAAGTCAATTTTTCTATAATTTAGGTTAGTTTATTAATCATCTATGTGTAAAGATGCTAATGCTTCGGAAGATATAATACTAACATGAAACAAGATGTCACGTAACGCAATACTTTTAACATAATCATTAAAAACTGCTTTTTTATTATTTTTTATTACTTAGATGGGTGGACGAGCTCACAGCCCACCTGGTGTTAAGTGGTTACTGGAGCCCATAGACATCTACGACGTAAATGCGCCACTCACCTTGAGATATCAGTTCTAAGGTCTCAAGTATAGTTACAACGGCTTTCCCGCCCTTCAAACCGAAACGCATTACTGCTTCATGGCAGAAATAGGCAGGGTGGTGGTACGTGGACTCACATGAGGTCCTACCACCAGGTCTCGAGTTTTAGCGAGACTAACGAACAGCAATTCATTTTTATATATAAGTACTAGCTGACCCGGCAAACGTTGTGTTGCCTTAAATAAGATTTCTAGGGAAATTCTACTGTAGAAATAAAAACCTCATTTAACCACATAATACCTCATTATAAACAAAAAAATATATCCAAAAAATTAAAATAAAAAATAAATGTTTGGGGTGGACAACCCTTTTCACTTAGGGGTATGAAAAATAGATAGTAGCCAATTCTCAGACCTACTGAACATACTATTGATACACAAATAAAACCAACAAAACATGGCTGTAAAATGTATAGTATTGTATAGCTCTCAAATATATTAAGTGTATAATCTATGATGTATAGTGAGTAAGTAAGACAGGAGACCGGCTTCGTCCTCATCCCTACTACGTGATGTTTGCTGGATCAGTGGTGACACCTGGTGGGGATAGCTGATCGATTGATAGTTGATCAGTAGTCAACCGGCGAGCGCGGGAGATCAAATTCAATTTAAAAAAAATCATAATTAAAGGAACTTGAAATTATAAACTCTGAATAAGAATTTATCGTACAACAATTATAATATTTGATTGCCATCTTGCAACCTTATTGCGGATGGAAAAATAGGGGTTGATCGTATAAGAGTGACAATTGAGAGTAATATGATTTTTTTTATTTTAAGTCATGATAAAACTAAATAAAAAACTTGCCAAAAAAATTAAAGTTTATAATTAACAAAAAATAGGGGTTGATCATAGAGGGATGAAAAATTGAGAGTAACATCAGATTTTTTATTTTAATTCATGACAAAATAAAAATTAAAATTAAAATCTTGCCAAAAAAAATAAAGTTTATAATTAACAAATGAAAAATAGGGGTTGATCGTAGAGGGGTGAAAATTTCAGAGTAATATGATTTTTTTTATTCTACGTCATGACAAAATAAAAACAAAATTCTCGCAAAAAAATTTAAAGTTTTTAATTAGTAAATAAAAAATAAGGGTTGATCGTAGAAGGGTGAAAATTGAGGATTGTATGTATTTTTGTATGTTGTATCATAAAAAAATAGAAATTAAAAATTTTGTCTAAAAAATAAATATAAAAATTTAGGGGTGGACTACCCCTAACATTTAGGGGGATGAAAAATAGATGTTGGCCGATTCTCATAGATACCGGATAAGCACAAAAAATTTCATCAAAATCGGTCAAGCCGTTTCGGAGGAGTATGGCAACGAAAACTGTGACACGAGAATTTTATATATTAGATAGATAGATTTCTCGTTGTCCCAACACGAGTTCTTTTAACAGGATTGCAACAAGAGTAACACAAACGCAACATTAGCAGCAACCATTTGACGTGAAACCACCAAAAAACGCTGACATCATTGAATTGGATTACAAAATTGAAATCCTTGCTTAATCTATACCCGACTATAATACTGGCCGTCATAAGTACTATGGCATCACTTTCCACTTGACGGAGTCCTTCAATGTGCTCCAACTTCCCGCCATTTGTACGGCTTCCGGCGTTGGTATTGCCAGTTAGCTACAGAATAATCGAAAAGCGAATACATACTGAGATCTTAGAACTTATATCTCAAGGTGGGTGGCGCATTTACGTTGTAGATGTCTGTGGGCTCCAGTAACCACTTAACACCAGGTGGGCTGTGAGCTCGTCCATCCATGTAAGCAATAAAAAAAAATTCAAATGAAATACATATCAAAAACTATTGATTTATCTATTTCATTAATTATCCTACACGGTGAGGACATATCAGAAAAGGAACAGTTTCAATCTGGAGCTCAAATAATACATTAGTTTTTTTATTTTATTTTAACTTTTTTATAATACCAACTAGCGACCCGCCCTCGCTTCGCTTCGGAAACATTAAAACACACATGAAACCAAAAAAATAAATAAATAAAAAATAAAAAAAGTAGCCTATGTTCATCAGGGACAATGTCGGCTTCTAATGGAAAAATAATTTTTCAAATCGGTCCAGTAGTTTCGGAGCCTATTCGAAACAAACAAACAAACAAATCTTTCCTCTTTATAATATTAGTATAGATTAAATTAATCGTACTATATTAATATCCTCAATATTAAAACAAATAACAGTAATGGCAGATGAGCCACTATGGAATATAATTTTTCTAACGACTTTACTTTACTAACTTGATCTGAAACAAACCCACTTTCGAACTCACAAAGCTGACGTGTCTTTGAAATGTGCTGATCTTTAGATGGAGGGAATTAGTTAAGTTTACCGCGTGCGAGACGACCTCTGGGCCCCGAAGGATTACAAAATCCAAATTGACATAGACGACGGTCGATCTGTAATCAAGGAGCAGAAAGGACGATGTCTATAAATTTCAAAGATCCAAGATTTATATTCGGAGTCAGTCACGCTCTAACTTTGAAGTTGAAAATTTTAAATTAGAAAAAAAAACGTGCAAAATATTTGCATCATCAATGGAATATTAATATTTTATTAATGTAATGAATTAATATGCAAAGAGTTATTGGTAAAAGAAATCAAATGAACGAAAAAACTAAATAAAAATAAAGGGTAAAAGTGGAAATAAACGTTCCGATTTCAAATTAAGACGAAGTAGTTTTGTTCGAAGAGTTTTTATCACGATTTTATAAATTATTGAATTTCGGTGAGCTCGTCTGACCGTTTAGGCTAATTCAATTTAGAATAGTTTAAATTTAATTGTTGGTCTACTGACGTTGTGTAGGAGCATCAAATCTTTGAGGTCGCAATCCCAACTGCAATGGAATAACTATCTCTTACCATCTAAACAGAGGTACACGAGTACTTCACGAGAAAAATAGTCAGTAGTAGTGAGAGCTATCAATGAATATAACACGCTAATTACGTAAACATAAAATCCATTTAGTTTCTAAATTGAAATAAAAAGCCGCACAAGTAAAATCACACCGTAACTATCAATTTGCTTTTGACATAACGTGAAACGAAGTATGTAATGGAAGCTGCAGTAACCTGCCCAAGTATCCGTATCGTACGAGAGACTCGATAGTAAATATTTACGAGGGGACATCGGGCACGTTTCCGTAATCCGTACCGTAAAGAGCTCTAGCAAAAATAAAATGGTATATCAACCAGTGGTCCGCGGCAAGTTTATTTTATAAATAAAGTATATATTATTTTTTAAATAAACTGGATTTTGACGGAAATAAAAAAAAAAAAAAACTTTTAAGTTTTCTCAAATAAATGTTAAATGTACAGATTCTGGCCATAAATATTGTCACAATAAAAAAAATATAATACTACATTTGAATTTGGAACCTGTTATTTTCATCATAATTCAAAATATATTCATTGGGCTTATGTACTCATTTTCGCGCCAATCACAGTAAAAGTTAGCCATTCCGATAGAGGCACCCGTCACGTGCGGACGTGCTCATCGACCACTCGATCGCCCGGTCTTTGTTAGCCCGGCCATTGTTCGCGCGGCCTGTGTTCGTGGTACATCTACCGACTAAGTGCTCTTCCTGGAAGTTTTTATTTGTTTTGTTTCCTTTTGTTGTTTCTGTGTTCGTGGTACATCTGCCGACAAACTGTTTTCCTGGAAGTGGTTAATTGTTCTGTTTCTTTTTGTTATTTCCGTTTTGTTGTGTTTTTTCTTTGTCCTGTAGTAATCGTGCCGCATCGCCACCTGTGTTCAATAGAACCGCTCAGGTCCGAGAAGTTGGGGCCTCGCCGCAAGGCGAGTGTTTTCAAGACCCGGGGCCGCCCCACCTGGGCACTCAGCGATCACGGACGCTGTATTCGCGGAATTCCTCCGACTTCGCCACCCACAGCTCGCCTCAGAGTTTCTGGCCTTCAAGGCCGATCAGATCGCGAGCTCTCTCGTGGACTCCGCCGAGCTCGCTGCTCCTGCGTCGCCTGTACCTGCGTGCAAAGCTTCTGCATCGAGCACCGCAGCCTCCGTCGTGCCTGCCGTTCCCGCGTCGCCTATACTGGCGAGTAAAACTGCTGCGTCGTCCGCCGTGGCCACCGTTCCAGCAGCGCGATCATCCGCAGCCTCCGTCGTGCCCTCCAAAACACCTGCTTGTATGTCACCTGCCGCCTCCTCGTCCTCCGACTCTGACTCGGAGATGGAGGTCGACCTCGCTCCCGCCTCATCGACGGATGTATTCACCCTGGTACAAAAGGGTAAGAAGCGTGCCGCGGAGTCTCGAGCTCCCGCGGCCGCTAAAATTAGCAAAGCCGCGAACGCGTCGCGCCCCCGCCCTCAGACTCCCGTTGCGCCTCCAGCCCGTGCTACTCCCTCGCCGCGTCCGGTGGCACAAAATAAAACCCAGACCCCTCCCCCGGTAATCCTCCAAGAGAAGGCAGCTTGGGATCGAGTTTCCCTGGCCCTTAAGGCCAAAAAGATCAACTTCACGAATGCCCGTAACCTCGCGAACGGCATTCAAATTAAGGTTCAAACACCCGACGACCATAGGGCCCTCTCTTCTTACCTCCGTAAGGAGCGTATAAGTTTCCACACGTATACGCTCCAGGAGGAGCGCGAACTCCGTGTCGTCATACGTGGCATCCCTAAAGAGTTGGATGCCGAGCTAGTCAAGGCCGACCTTCTCGAACAAGGCCTACCGGTTAACTCCGTACACCGCATGCACACAGGTCGCGGAAGGGAGCCATATAACATGGTTCTCGTCGCCCTCCAGCCTACCCCCGAGGGTAAGCAAATATTTAACATCCGAACGGTCTGTAGCCTTTCCGGAATCGCCGTCGAAACCCCACACAAGAAAGGCACACCTAGCCAGTGCCATAACTGCCAATTATACGGGCATTCTTCCCGTAACTGTCACGCGCGCCCCCGATGCGTCAAGTGTTTAGGAGATCACGCCACGGCCCTCTGCACTCGCGATCAAAAAACCGCGACGGAACCGCCTAGCTGCGTCCTGTGTCGTACACAGGGTCACCCCGCAAATTACCGCGGATGCCCCCGAGCCCCGAAAATAAATCGCCGCGTCGCCCGCCAAAACCGCCTCCGAGCTTCCGGCCCAGACATCAAAGCCTCGGCACCCTCTGTGTCGCAGGCTAAGCCAGCGTTCGCTCCGGCGCCGGTGCCCAGTGTCTCGGCTTGGGCGAAACCGCTGCCGTACACGAACACGGTTACAACTCCCTCCTCCGCGATTCGTCCCGCCCCCGCAACTCGTCCCTCTCCCGCGACTTGCCCTCCGACCGCGTCCGACGATCTCGCTTTAGCGGTCGACTTCTTTCAGTCGATCAACTTTGAGCGCGTTAACGCTTTGGGCGACGCCATTCGCGCTGCCTCCACCGCACAACACTTTATCGCCGTTGTGCAAGAATACGCCGACGTATACGCGTCATTAAATACGTACGTCCTCCCCTCACTCCGCCGGTAATCAATGGCGTATATAAGTAGAATAAAGCCCCTATCCGTAACGATAGGATTTTTTAACGCTTACGGTCTCGCAAATCAACGTGATCAGGTTTCTGACTTTTTGCGTGACCATCAAATTGATATCTTTTTAGTGCAGGAGACCCTACTTAAGCCCGCACGCCGTGACCCTAAAATCGCGAACTATAACATGGTCAGGAACGACAGGCTCTCTGCTCGTGGTGGTGGTACCGTCATTTACTATAGAAGAGCCCTGCATTGCGTCCCGCTCGATCCTCCCGCGCTCGCTAATATCGAAGCATCAGTGTGCCGAATCTCACTGACGGGACACGCGCCGATCGTTATCGCGTCCGTTTATCTTCCACCGGATAAGATCGTTCTAAGCAGTGATATCGAGGCGCTGCTCGGCATGGGGAGCTCTGTCATTCTGGCGGGCGACCTAAATTGTAAACATATCAGGTGGAACTCACACACCACAACCCCGAATGGCAGGCGGCTTGACGCGTTAGTCGATGATCTCGCCTTCGATATCGTCGCTCCGCTAACACCGACTCACTACCCGCTAAATATCGCGCATCGCCCGGATATACTCGACATAGCGTTATTAAAAAACGTAACTCTGAGCTTACACTCGATCGAAGTAGTTTCAGAGTTAGATTCAGACCACCGTCCCGTCGTTATGAAGCTCGGTCGCGCTCCCGACTCCGTTCCCGTCACGAGGACTGTGGTGGATTGGCACACGCTGGGCATCAGCCTAGCTGAATCTGATCCACCATCGCTCCCGTTTAACCCGGACTCTACCCCGTCTCCTCAGGATACCGCTGAAGCCATAGACATCTTAACGTCACACATCACCTCAACATTAGATAGATCATCGAAACAAGTTGTAGCGGAGGATTTCCTTCACCGCTTCAAATTGTCCGATGATATTAGGGAACTCCTTAGAGCTAAGAACGCCTCGATACGCGCCTACGACAGGTATCCTACCGCGGAAAATCGTATTCGAATGCGTGCCCTACAACGCGACGTAAAGTCTCGCATCGCCGAAGTCCGAGATGCCAGATGGTCTGATTTCTTAGAAGGACTCGCGCCCTCCCAAAGGTCTTACTACCGCTTAGCTCGTACTCTCAAATCGGATACGGTAGTAACTATGCCCCCCCTCGTAGGCCCCTCAGGCCGACTCGCGGCGTTTGATGATGACGAAAAAGCAGAGTTGCTGGCCGATACATTGCTGGCATACATAAACCCGGTAAACCAAAAAATCATCCGACGAGCTACCGCCCGATTAGCCTCCTCATGTCTCTAGGCAAACTGTATGAGCGTCTGCTCTACAAATGCCTCAGAGACTTCGTCTCATCCAAGGGCATTCTCATCGATGAACAATTCGGATTCCGTACAAATTACTCATGCGTTCAACAGGTGCACCGCCTCACGGAGCACATTCTTGTGGGGCTTAATCGACCAAAACCGTTATACACGGGAGCTCTCTTCTTCGACGTCGCAAAAGCGTTCGACAAAGTCCGGCACAACGGTTTGATTTTCAAACTATTCAACATGGGTGTGCCGGATAGTCTCGTGCTCATCATACGGGACTTCTTGTCGAACCGCTCTTTTCGATATCGAGTCGAGGGAACCCGCTCCTCCCCACGACCTCTCACAGCTGGAGTCCCGCAAGGCTCTGTCCTTTCACCCCTCCTATTTAGCTTATTCGTTAACGATATTCCCCGGTCGCTGCCGACCCATTTAGCTTTATTCGCCGACGACACGATTGTTTACTATTCCAGTAGAAACAAGTCCCTAATCGCGAAGAAGCTTCAAAGCGCAGCCCTAGCCCTAGGACAGTGGTTCCGAAAATGGCGCATAGACATCAACCCAGCGAAAAGTACTGCGGTGCTATTTCAGAGGGGAAGCTCCACACGGATTTCCTCCCGTATTAGGAGGAGGAATCTCACACCCCCGATTACTCTCTTTAGTCAATCCATACCTTGGGCCAGGAAGGTCAAGTACCTGGGCGTTACCCTGGATGCATCGATGACATTCCGCCCGCATATAAAATCAGTCCGTGACCGTGCCGCGTTTATTCTCGGTAGACTCTACCCCATGATCTGTAAGCGGAGTAAAATGTCCCTTCGGAACAAGGTGACACTTTACAAAACTTGCATAAGGCCCGTCATGACTTACGCGAGTGTGGTGTTCGCTCACGCGGCCCGCACACACATAGACACCCTTCAATCTCTACAATCCCGCTTTTGCAGGTTAGCCGCCGGAGCTCCGTGGTTCGTGAGGAACGTTGACCTACACGACGACCTGGGCCTCGAATCTATACAGAAATACATGAAGTCAGCGTCGGAACGGTACTTCGATAAGGCAATGCGTCATGATAATCGCCTTATCGTAGCCGCCGCTGACTACTCCCCGAATCCTGATCATGCAGGAGCCAGTCACCGTCGACGCCCTAGACACGTCCTTACGGATCCATCAGATCCAATAACCTTTGCACTAGACGCCTTCAGCTCTAGGAGCAGGCTTAGGGACCTCGGTAACCGTACTCGTCGAACTCGACAAAGAGTTCGCCGTGCAACCTAACCCATGAATCAGCTCGCTGAGTTTCTCGCCGGATCTTCTCAGCGGGTCGCGATTCCGATCCGGTAGTAGATTCATTCGCGAAGCAGCTACTCTTGAGCTGTTAGGTCTCCTTCGGAGGCGCTCGGGCAGCTGTTAGCAAATCCCACCCCTCCTGGCTGAGCCTTTGCTCGCCCACATGTCCTGGTGAAACTGGAAAGGCATCCGGGCAACCAGTAATCCTTCAATCATAAAAAAAAAAAAAAAAAAAGTAAAAGTTAGAATTTCTGTGATATCATTATGGAGTGGAAAGATTGAGAAAAACGAATTGCTGTGATAAAATTACACAAAATAATGTATATTACTAGCAACAAGGCTTAAAATTTGGCATTAAGGGCAATGGAGATAATTTTCTATTAGTTTTAGCAGCAAGCATTTTTGAAAATGGTTTCTAGTACACTTACAAATAATTAAACCGAAAATGTTTTAAAGGTAATCTTCTGACGACGAGGTGTCACCATTGTGGACACGACCTGGACACGGCGGAGCATACGCTCGCTGTCTGCCCCGCTTGGGAGGTGCAGTGCCGTGTCCTGGTCGCAAAGATAGGACCTGACTTGTCGCTGCCTGGCGTCGTGGCGTCGATGCTTGGCGGCGATGAGTCATGGAAGGCTATGCTCGACGATGCGAGTGCACCATCTCGCAGAAGGAGGCGGCGGGGCGAGTGAGGCAAAGCTCTCCTCACTACGCAGAAACCCGCCGCCGCCGAGCAGGGGGTCGGGACCGGGGTCGTATCCGTGACTTGGCCCCCTAAGAGCTAGGGGTCCCGCCCGTTTTGTGCGGGGAGAGACTCAGACGTGGGGTGGCGTGCTTTGCACGCTCACCCGCAGTAGGAAGCCGGGTGATGGTAGACCGCGTTCCCCCGACCGCTCTGGGGGAAGGTGTAACGCGGCGCCATCAAAGCGGGCTCTCGGCCCGCTGAACGAGTGAACCGGTGGTCGTGTCGCTGGCGGCCGCCGGTCCGGCGTCCGTGGGACGGTGGGATGGATGTAATGTGCTCTGCGTCAACCCTGTCCCGCCGTTTCAATAGCCCCGACTGGGCTCCGGCCCGGTCCGAGGTAGGGCGCCGGTTGTGAGCGGCAGGAGTTTTTAGTGAGGTTCAACTCCCACATACCCCACCTGCCGCGCGGGTGGGGATCCGGCGATTTTCTCCTGTGGAAAAAAAAAAAAAGGTAATCTTCTGCTTAGCATTTTATTAGCTGAACACCATTTTCTGAATATAAATTCGCTCTGCACCATCAACCGAATTATTAACTCAAATTTAGCTAATGTCCTTAATAATTATCGATTTGAACATCTGTTACAAGAATTTCTTGTGGTGAAGTTTTTACTCAGTGTCTCGGAATGAGGTCAGCTATACACGAGGTTTTCTAGTTAGTCCCAATAAATGTTTATAGGCGTCGAATTCATTAGATCAACCACAATTTCTAAGAAGTATCCTATTAAGTGGAACGAACTCAAACATTTCTCAAATAAAGTGAAAATAATACGTGATTATAGTTAATTGCGTTGTTGGAAAAATAATGTTGAATTGATAATTGAAGGTACGCGGTATCTGAATATAATAAATAAATAATAAAAGCTTCCAGTCATATTTTATTGAAATCGGTGAAATAAAAAATGTATTTCATAAGGAAAAAAAGCACTAGTAAATTATTGTTATTTAACGGTTATAATTTTGTCGTATAATAATATCGGTGACGTCTTTTTATAATCGGATCTAGTTTTTGAGTGAGGTTTGCAAAAAAGTAGGTATTAGGTAAAGGTCGGTATTACTATAAGTGTTCGCGTGTCGAAAAATTGTTATTTAATCGTGCCGCAATTTATTTAATCATTTAATAATTATTAGTTATTTATATTTTACTGAATTATTACATATTAACAATTTAATCGGCTTAATGCAACAGTATTAATTTTCGTCAAATGCTTGACCATAATCACTGCTATCTCAAGAATTAGCTTTACCTCATACCTCTACTAAACATATAAAATAATACGAAAACTACTTGACAAATGTGCCTATTTCTGAAAATAGAAAATAAATGTATTTTTTTTTAATCTGTAGTTTAAGCGTGGGTTTTTTTTTTGCTTAGATGGGTGGACGAGCTCACAGCCCACCTGGTATTAAGTAGTTACTGGAGCCCATGGACATCTACAACGTAAATGCGCCACCCACCTTGAGCTATAAGTTCTAAGATCTCAGTATAGTTACAACGGCTGCCCCACCCTTCAAGCCGAAACGCATTACTGCTTCACGGCAGAAATAGGCAGGGCGGTGGTACCTACCCGCGCGGACTCACAAGAGGTCCTACCACCAGTCTATCAATTACCAGGTTTAACTTCACGTTAAAACTAAAACATTCTTTCTTCGACAGCGGATTCGAGTGGAGATGGTGCTGGGGTCGGAAGCGCACACGTTGAATTCCATAGCCTCGGTAAGTTAAGACATGTTTGAGAAAATAAAAGGGCTTCTTTTTTTAATTTTTTTAGTTTCACCATGTAGGTTTATTCTCTAAAAAGTTTACGATTTAATGCAAAAACTTTTTTGTTATCGACAAAAAAAAGGAGGAAGTTATTAAATCGACCGTGATTTTTTTATGTGCTTGTAATGAATGATTGAATGTCAATCTGTCATATGACAATTGATAGTTGCTTAAATAATTTTTCGGTTAATGGACGTTGTGAAATGTGTGTTAAAGAATTATTGAAGAAAGGGCATTAAATGTTGTTTCTTGTTGTTTAGAAGAAACGCAATTTCGTCTTTTCTTATTTAAACACCGTAATTACCATTATAAAACAACATTTTTGCTAATATATTGAGAAAATGGAGAAATTAAGATTTGATTTTACAATGAAATCAATGGCGGATGGAAAAACAAACGTCATATGCATAACTTCCATTGCTACACCAAGTGGACAAGTTTTTGGAATTCCAGTCGAATATCAACCCGTAAATCTTCATAAGGTGATCACAACTACTCCTAACTACACCAGAGTAAAAAACTTTTTAGTAAAAAGGCATCAAACGAGGAAAATATGGATAACTGTGACGGAGGAAATTTCAAAAACATATTTGGATGAAGAACAAAATTTGCAATTCAATGATTGTTATTTGGAAGAGATTTCAGAACAACCTGTTAGTTATGAATCGACATCTAGTGATTCTAATCACATGCTTGAAAAACTGTTAGAAAAACTACAAGAACAAAAACAGCAGAAACCAGAAAAACAAAATTTAGGGAAAATTGCAAAGGATTTTATTATAGAAAAATTCAACGGCCGTAATTCAAATGCATTACAGTGGATCAAAGATTTTAATAAAGAATGTGAACGTTTTCAAATAAACGAGGATAAACAAAAAATTGAAATTTTGAAGAACTTCTTACAAAATGCTAGTGTAGATTGGTACAGTTGTATGCTGATGAAGCTTACAGTACAATCAGAATGGAACAAATGGGAGAAAAAAATTTGTGAGACATTTGCGAACAAAGGATGGTCCTCCACTAGATATGCTCTTGCCTTTAAATATCAATCGGGATTACTTACTACTTACTTGAGTATGCTTTAAAGAAGGAGAAATTATTGTTGGAAGTCAGAAAGACAGTGGATACCGGAACAATTATTGATCTCATAGCATTTGGTTTACCCAATTATGTGGCGGACAAGATTGACAAAGAAACATTACAAAGAACGGAAGACCTTTACAATGAGATAAGAAAATTGGAACATCTGGTGATGAAAAATAAATATGAAAAAAGGAACAGTTCATATAATTTAGATAATAAAGGGAAAAAGATTGACGAAAAGAAACCATGCCCAATCTGTTTAAATGAGAAAAAAGGGAAACGGTTCCACCCAGAGGACAGCTGTTGGTTCAAAGAAAAAAATAAAAAAGCTGTGGTAAAAACAGTAAATAATTCAGAATTGGAAATAGAACTGAATGAGAAAAACCCAAAAAACTAGAAATACCACCATTAATAAAAATAAGTTTACAAATAAATGACACTTTGAAGGTTTCTGGAATCTATGACTCTGGATCTAATGTTTCTTTAATTAATGCAAGATTATTGAAAATACAAGAGAAACAGAAGACAAATGATATGCAAGTTGTAAACTTAAAAACTATTAATGGTGAGAAAAAAACGAAAGGTATAGTAACGCTAAAAATAAAAATCTACAATATTGAAAGAAATATGGATATTTTTGTGGTGGATAATGAAAATTTTAACTATGACTTCTTAATTGGTTTGGATTGTATAAAAAAATTCAAATTAATACAAAATGAAGAACTTAACATCATACAATATCCCGAAAAGAAAAGAATAATCTCAAATGAACATTGTTCTAATGAGAATAATGTAACAAATGTCGGAATTCCTGATGTACTAGGTGACAAAAATAAAGAACAAACATTTAAAGAGAGAATAGAAGAGAGAGAGAAGATAGAGATGGAACTATACTCTGAGATAGTAAAAAAGGGTACTACTATAAATACCAACAAATTGTGTGAAATTAATTTCAATGAACATGTAAACATTGATGAATTTCAAATGTCTGTAAATCATCTAGATTTATATCAGCAATCAAAAATTGAGAAGTTGGTAGATAAATACAAATCTGTTTTTGCTAAGGACAAATATGATGTTGGCTCTGTGCAGGATTATGAAGCCCATATAGACTTGATGGTAGATAAATACTGCTATAAGCGTCCGTACAGATGCACAATTGAAGACAGAACAGAAATTGAAAGTCAAATATCGAAGCTACTACAGAAAAATTTGATAGAGGAATCTTACAGCCCGTTTGCTGCTCCTGTAACTCTAGCATATAAGAAAGAAGATGATAAAAAAACAAGATTATGCATAGATTTCAGAGATTTAAACAAAATAGTAGTTCCACAATCACAACCTTTCCCACTTATAGAGGACTTAATGACCAAAACAGTAAACTGTAAGTATTATTCTACATTAGACATAAACTCAGCATTTTGGTCGATCCCATTGAAAATTCAAGATAGACATAAGACTGCTTTTGTGACACAAGAAGGACATTTTCAATGGACTTGTCTCCCATTTGGGTTAAAGACTGCACCAGCGATTTTCCAAAGAATATTGAGCAATATTATAAGAAAACACAGACTATCTAACTTTGCAGTAAACTTTATTGACGACATCTTAATTTTTTCTAAAACTTTTGAGGAACATATACAACACATATCGAGACTACTGGAAGCAATACAAAAGGAAGGGTTTAGACTGAAGTTTTCAAAATGTACATTTGCAAGTCACCATGCTAAATACTTGGGTCATATAATAGAAGACAATTCAGTTAGACCTCTGAAAGATTATTTAACTGCTGTCAAAAGCTTCCCAATTCCAGAAACAAGGAAAAATATACGGCAGTTTTTGGAAAAAGTAAATTTTCATCATAAGTTTGTACCACATAGTGCAATTATCCTCAATCCATTACATAACTTATTAAGGAAAGATGTGACATTTGTATGGACGGCAGAATGCCAGGAAGCATTTGATAAAATTAGAGCATTGCTTTGCTCAGAACCAATCCTAAAAATATTTGACTCAGATTCACCGATAAGAATTTACACAGATGCTAGTATCAAAGGAGTTGGAGCAGTGTTGAAACAAGACGATGAAAACGGCGTGAGTAAACCGGTTGCTTATTTTTCGAAGAAATTAACAGAAGCACAGAAAAAGAAGAAGGCAATATACTTAGAATGTCTGGCGATAAAAGAAGCAGTCAAATACTGGCAACATTGGCTTATGGGAAAAGAATTTATGGTATACACAGATCATAAACCCCTGGAAAATATGAACATTAAAGCTCGAACTGATGAGGAACTAGGTGATTTAACATATTATCTATCACAATATAATTTTGAAATTAAATACAACCCAGGAAAATCAAATCAAGAAGCGGACTGCTTAAGCCGAAATCCAGTCTTAGAAGCAAATGATAATAACGACGATTTTTTAAAGGTCGTAAATTTAATTGACCTACAAGAAATAAAGAATGACCAGCTAACAAATCCAGACCTACAAAAAGAAAAGAATAAGCACATGTTAGAGAATGAAGTTTATTACAAGAAAAATAAAAGAAGAAATAAGATTATACTGTCAGAAAAACTTAGCAAAGCTCTAATAAAAAAGTCCATGACACATACTGCCACATTGGAAGAACCCAGATGACAAATAAAATAACACCATTCTTTTCAGCCAAAAATATTACAGCAAACATTAATAAAATGTGTGATGCGTGTGAAACCTGCATTAAAAACAAGTCCAGGAGGAAGTCGAAATATGGTTTAATGTCACATTTGGGACCAGCCACACACCCGTTTGAAATTGTATCCATCGATACTATTGGGGGCTTTGGAGGATCCCGATCAACCAAAAGGTATTTGCATCTTCTAGTGGATCATTTCACACGGCATGCCTATATTTGTACATCAAAAACTCAAGGCTCCAATGATTTCATTAAGCTAATGCAAAAGGTAACAAAAAATTATGACGTTAATATGGTATTATTAAACCAATACCCTGGCATAAATTCAAAAGAATTTAAAGAATTTCTAAAGAATAATAATATCAAAATAGTTTTCACAGCTGTTGATGGGCCTTTTTCGAATGGGCTTAACGAAAGATTAAATCAAACACTAACAAATAAGATAAGATGTAAAATAAACGAAAGCGATAAGAAGACATCTTGGACAACAATTGCACAAGAATGCGTAGAAAAATATAACGAAACAGAACACACAGTTACAAAGTTTGCTCCCAGGTACCTTCTAGAGGGTGAAAATGTGAGTATTCTACCACTACATTTGAAAACAAGTTGTACAACAGAAGATTTGAGAAGAGATCGAAAATTAGCCTTAGAAAACACAATAAAATCTCACAATTATAATAAAAATATATTTGACCAGTACAGAGAAGGGTATAAATCGGAAGAAGGAGATAGTGTTTATGTGGAGAATGGAAATAAACTAAACAGGAAGAAAATGGATGAATTGAGAACAGGGCCATACAAAATACTAAAGAAGATTTCAGAATCGATCTATGAAGTTGACACCGGACACAAAAAAGCGGAATCAAACCTCTACCATATAACAAAGTTGTCTCCAGTGTCTATCTGATATGATAAACAATTGTAAAACCATTCACTGCCTCTTACAATTGTCTTTTCAGCGGGGGAGATGTAATGAATGATTGAATGTCAATCTGTCATATGACAATTGATAGTTGCTTAAATAATTTTTCGGTTAATGGACGTTGTGAAATGTGTGTTAAAGAATTATTGAAGAAAGGGCATTAAATGTTGTTTCTTGTTGTTTAGAAGAAACGCAATTTCGTCTTTTCTTATTTAAACACCGTAATTACCATTATATGCTTATAAATTACCTACGATTTTTTTCCAGGTGAACAGATTTGATGATTTTTTAATTGGAATGTCATCATGTAGTCCCATCTAACTTTGATCTGACCATTCCTTTTTAAGTTATCGCCAATAATTATACATAATTAAATATTCATATTTATTTCATCTCGACTATTTATTTTATTCTGTTTAAGTCGGATTTTCTGCTTTTGTTTTAAATTTTTTTTTATATTACATAACCTCGTCGTTCTATTTATGTTGCTATGCATTACAAACAAATTTACTTACTTACATAATATTTACTTTAGGGTTTCGGCGAACAAATTCTCCTAACAAATCACCCGAAAGAAAAGCGTTTACAAATTCTTCTATATTCAATGAATACACAATATACAATACGTGAGCTTTCAAACAAGGCATGACTTGCGTATCGCCAGAACTATTTAACGTCTTATAGAAAAGTAATCGTGTTTTTTTGTAAATTTGCAATGGAATGGAAGTGAAGTTAAACAGTGATTAATGGAAAACACCGTACAAACATTGGTCAATAAATGCCCGGCCACAATTCTGTATTATTACTAAGTTAACAGGGTATCGAATATTGTTTTTTTTTTTATTTATTTTTTATTGCTTAGGTGTGTGGACGAGCTCACAGCCCACCTGGTGTTAAGTTGTTACTGGGAGCCCATAGACATCTACAATGTAAATGCGCCACCCACCTTGAGATATAAGTTCTAAGGTCTCAGTATAGTTACAACGGCTACCCCACCCTTCAAACCGAAACGCATTACTGCTTCACGGCAGAAATAGGCGGGGTGGTGGTACCTACCCGTGCGGACTCACAAGAGGTCCTACCACCAGTGATTACGCAAATTATAATTTTGCGGGTTTGATTTTTATTACACGATGTTATTCCTTCACCGTGGAAGTCAATCGTGAATATTTGTCAAGTACGTATTTCATTAGAAAAATTGGTACCCGCCTGCGGGATTCGAACACCGGTGCATCGCTACATACGAATGCACCGGACGTCTTATCCTTTAGGCCACGACGACTTAAATGACTATTATGCAAAACGAAATAGAGTCAGCATGGACAAAGACTAATTAAGTTGCGTATCGAGTAGTAACCGTTATTATAATGCTCCTGATCGCACCTGGAATACTAAAAGCGATATTGAGTCCATTAACAGAGCGGATAAAACTTCTGTACGTCCCCTCTAAGCCAAGCTTTAAGCTCTTGTTAATAGTCTGTTTGCTTACACAATCTCAACTGTGTACCTAAATGAAACTGTTGAAATAACGAGGATAGGTGAATATCAAATATTTCGGAATTCTTTTTTAATGAATGAAGTTTAGATTTTAGTACGTTATTTTACATATGCTACACTAAATAAAATTATTATAAACATCAATTTGTATTATTCTCTTTAATTAAATTGATGGGTGAACGTACTCACGCCTCACCTAATGGTAAATAGTTACCAGAGGAAATAGACATGTGACATGACAGGTGACGTTGATAGACAATGTGAATGCCGCGCGTCAGCTCGACGTCTAAGTTACTTAATCTATAATGTCCGTGTAATTCTTCAAACCGAAATGCATGTCTTCTTCCTGGCAGATATATAATAGAATAATGAAACCTATCCGTACTCGCTTACAATATCAACAGTAATTATCTATTTGCATGAGCGATTGTGTATTCTAATCTCTAATTTGTAGTTATCAATGAACAAAATTGTCTATGAAATCACTAAGTTTGTAATTTACACGTGAAATAATAGTTTATTATTGTAAGCATAGATGTACTATTAGTAGTTTAATTATATGTGTATTTGACGCAATATTTATAGGCAATAATTTGATCAGCATCATGAATTCAATTTCCGCAAGTCAAGGAACTGTGATGGGAGGTTGCTCAAATATTTGATAAACACTTAATAGTGGAGTAAATTGACTTTCATTTTCGAGCCCAAATAGTTTAGTGTGTTATAATTAAATTATTACGCCTTGGATTTGATTTTATGGTTCGATTAATAGTTGTCATTGGCCTAATTGGTATATAGTTGAGTGACTAGTCAAACACGCTTTGCAGGCCGACCTTTAATTTGACTTTCGATCGCCACTATACTTTGTAGGAACCGTAGGAGCCGAGGATTCCCTAAAAGTTTCACTGAAATCGGTTCCGCAATTTAGGAGTCTACTAGCGACCCGCCCTCGCTTCGCTTCGGAAACATTAAAACATACATGAAACAAAAAAAAATTAAATAAAAAAAATGAAAAAAAAGTAGCCTATGTTCATCAGGGACAATGTCGGCTTCTAATGGAAAAAGAATTTTTCAAATCGGTCCAGTAGTTTCGGAGCCTATTCGAAACAAACAAACAACCAAATCTTTCCTCTTTATAATATTAGTATAGATAGGGAACATACATACATATTCATATAAATCGACTTTTGTATAAATGAGCAATTAAAGCATTTTAACTACAGTATAATAAAGTGTATGTAAAGTGGCATATTTCAAAAGTAAAAAAGTATTTTTTTTTCCCTACCTAATCGTTGGTGGCTTATAGGACTATTCTAGCTACGCCCTGTTCTCACTTAGTCAGGGTTCACTTAAGGCCTTAAACTAGCCCCAGCAAGGACAATGCTTCGCTGTTTCTACCACCGGATCAGAATCGAGACCCACTGAGAAGATCCGGGTAGAAACTCAGTGGGCTGTATCTGTGAGTTAAGTGGCAAGTCGAACCCTTCGCCGTATTCGACGGGCTTGACGAGAACGGGGACCGATGTTTTAAATGCCTAAAAGTACAAATAAACATAATTTATGCCTATTTTTTCTCCATGCAATAATGGATAGGACTTAGAACCGTAGTTAAAACGTGCTATAAATTTTAAATTTTATATTAGAGTCCTAGAAAATTGCGCAGCTTAAACAGACAAAAATGTACATCACGTACAAATGTTATATATATGTCGATATTAAAATTCACTTACTTTTTGTAAATAAATTAATTTAGACAGACTATTAAAGCTGCTGTTACTGTTTAATTTCGCGGCGTTTTATTATCACTATATTATTTCTGACGTTTCGAATAATTTACAGTTTTCGTGGTCACGGGCGATTCTCAGTCGTTGCATAAACCCGAGATTAAATCGCTGAAGTAGTTTTAATTATTTCTAAAAATCGAAAAATTTACTGGTGGTAGGACCTCTTGTGTGTCCGCCCAGGTAGGTACCGCCACCCTGCTCATTTCAACCGTGAAGCAGTAATGCGTTTCGGTTTGAAGGGTGGGGCAGCCGTTGTATCTATACTGAGACCTTAGAACTTATATCTGAAGGTGGGTGGCGCATTTACGTTGTAGATGTCTATGGGCTCCAGTAACCACTTAACACCAGGTGGGCTGTAAGTTCGTCCACACATCTAAGCAATAAAAATAAATAAAAAACCGTAGCAAATATTATTTTCACTACAATTTGTTTTATCTGCGTTTATTCTTTATGCATAGATGCCATAAAAGCAAACGGCGAGCTTGTATCTCGACTAGAGCAACACGCTTCGGCTGACTCTGTGAACGGTGAGAAACCACGGGTACACGCTCAAGCCCAGCTGGACGTGCCTTCGGAAGGTGTTCACCGCGTCCTCGAAAATGACGGCTCTCATGTCAGCGTGCACGACGTCACATCAGCTCCAACAGCAGCAGCAGATGAGGTTACTCCTAAGGTGAATGTTGATTAGTTAATTTGAATACAATTCTTATTTCAAAGTATTAGACATTAATTACAGATAAGACGTCCGGTGCAATCGTGTTGAAGCGATGCACCGGTGTTCGAATCCCGCAGGCGGGTACCAATTTTTCTAATGAAATACGTACTCAAAAAATGCTCAGGATTGACTTCCACGGTGAAGGAATAACATCGTGTTATAAAAATCAAACCCGCAAAATTATAATTTGCGTAATTACTGGTGGTAGGACCTCTTGTGAGTCAGCGCGGGTAGGTACCACCACCCTGCCCATTTCTGCCGTGAAGCAGTAATGCGTTTCGGTTTGAAGGGTAGGGCAGCCGTTGTAACTATACTTGAGACCTTAGAACTTATATCTCAAGATGGGTGGCGCATTTACGTTGTAGATGTCTATGGGCTCCAGTAACCACTTAACACCAGGTGGGCTGTGAGCTCGTCCTCGCATCTAAGCAATAAATAAAAAAAAGGTCACGAAAGAATGAATTTATTTAATCATTGATTAAGTTTTTAGGGACGGAAGTAATTGTAAATGTCAAGTTAGTCAACTAAATAAATACATTTTAATTTTTTAGTTAAAAAAACATATTTTTGAAAAAAAAAATTCATGCGTGCTTTGATTCATTCATGGTTTGTGATGATTATCTTTTTTTTTTATTGCCCTTGTAGGCAGACGAGCATACGGCCCACCTGATGGTGAGTGGTTACCGTCGCCCATGGACTTCAGCAATACCAGGGGCAAAGCCAAGCCGCTGCCTACCGTTAAAATCTGTCCCTAGATGTCCACGGCGAAGTTGGTATTAATGTTTTTGTGCACCCAAATAAGTATAATAATTCCCGATGTAATTGATAGTCAAGTTTACACCTTTATTGGTCGCGAACGACGGAGAATGAAACGTGGATTATCGTAGAGTTGTGGAATATGTTGGACATCAAGTAATATGTTTTCAGGTTTTTCACGGAGCAGCGCGCCTTATCCAGCCAGGCTCGGCGACCAGCGCGCCCCAGGGCCACACCGCGGCACGCCGTGCTCTCAATCCAGCCCCAATTAATGTCAGTGATTTTGATTTTTTATTTTTAAAGAACTTTAGGATATTTTTGGAATTTGTACTCAGATACTCATGTCTATTGATAGACGGCGGCATTCATGTTACGACCCGTAACCGATAACCGATAATCCGGTAACCGATTAGAATCATTTAGGCCGTGAGTTCGTTAATCCATCCAACAAACAAAAGAAAACTATATTCATAAAGTTCTTTTCGTATCTGATGAACTCTTCTTGAATTTTTAAGATAAATCTTAGATATATAGTATAACAAGTGCAAATTTCAGGACTGTTGCCATTTTCTTATTGCTGACATTTTCTACAATAGATTATTTTAATTAGCATTCATGAATAAGAATAATGATGTAAGCTCAACAAAAAATAGTTAATTTCAAATCAATATTTTGTTGACAAGCGAATTTTATAGAGAATAATGACAATCCGATTTTTTTACTGCACTATACAAGACATGAGATCGGGGTCTCAATTGTGTCGTCTAAGGGCTGATCTCAAAATCAACCTTTAAAACAGAATCAACGATTGCTTCGCAATACAAATAGCCAAGCCTCATTTCTGGGACTCATTTCACAAAAAAGATAAAATTTAAACGTTCAACGTTATTTAATCTTGCGTTTTTATTATCATTAGATTATTTCCCACGTTTGGAATGTTTTACAGTTTTCGTGGTCATAGAGAATTAAGGTGATATTGTGCTTATATCAGTGTGTCGGTTAGCGCAATATTCAAAATTCGACAAATAGCACTTAACTCGTATGTTCTACTTCACTCGACCACGGAAACTGTATAGTATTCGAAACGTTGGAAATAATATAATGACAATAAAAAATACGAAAAGAGAAGATAAGAAAGATATTTTTTTATTGCTAAGTTAAGTGGTTACTGGAGCCCATAGAAATCTACAACGTAAATGCCCCACCCACCTTGAGATATAAGTTCTAAGGTCTCAGGTTCTATAGTTACAACGGCTACCCCACCCTTCAAGCCGAAACGCGTTACTGCTTCACGGCAGAAATAGACGGGGTGGTGGTACCCACCCGTGCGGACTCACAATAGGTCCTACCACCAGTAAACATAGATAGAAGAGACAATAAGATATTCGTTGGTGTCCGCAGCAAGTGGAACACTTTTCACCGGCGAACACAGCAGCCGGTGTCCAGTACACGCCGATGGAGATGGCCGAATACGTATTCTGGACCGGAGACGAGCGCGGCGTGACCACCGCCATTGAAGTCTTCTTACAGGAGGGAATGGTAAGAAATATATATTTTTTTATGTTATACAGGCCCGTGGACAACAAAAGCGACTTGAGTACAACCTGATCGTAGTATAGTATGATGATGCATAAAGAAGATTATGATGTACAACCTGATCGTAATAAAGTACGATGCTTAAATAAGATCATGTTGCAGCGTTGTATGGTAGCAACGCGAACGGAATTTCACTCCATTGTACACTTTTCATTACAATAACTTTTCTTTCAAAACAATTAGGTACTGTCGGTCTGCACTGATAAATTTTATACTAATGAAATTAAGATTTCGAAATAACGTAGTGTTGTCGATGGACTTCAGTTGCGAAAATGAGCGCTCACTGCTTAAAAATCTATGGATTTCAAATTTGAAAAATAAATAAATCACATAAATTAAAAGATAAGGAATGTGCAGCTCACACGCGGTCGAATTGAAACCTTTAGAATGATTCTATCTCCTTTTTTCGTAGGGCAAATTTGTATAGATGTATATGTTTGTCTCTTTTAGTTTCATGGAGTTACAAAGTGCTTATGGGTTTTTAATAAAAAAAATATTATACACTTGAGTTTCGTTTTAGATTTGTGGATTATATTTACTGAGAACTTAAACTTAGATTCATTCATTGGTTTGTCTTTTGTTTTGTAATTATTATTATTTTCTTGTGTAGGTGCGGATTTTTTTTTGTTATTGGCTGCAATAACTATTTAATAAAATATGAAAGAAACTATAATAATAACTTACAGTTTTCGTGGTCAGGGACGACTAAGGTTTTTTTTTATAGAAACCGGGTTACAAACAGAAAAGAAAGTGGTACCTACTTGAATGTTTAGTCTTTGCCTATATATTACCTAGATATTGAGTGAAATAATGTCATTTTGTGCATCGTGTGTGAGAGGTTGCCTATTCCATTATATTATAAACTAATACAATTAATTTTTGTGTTCAATAAAAATTACCTTGTTCTCACTAAAATTCAGATGACGAAGGAAGAAGCTATATCTTTCTTAGAAGAAATCAAATTCAATTTGGACTATCTCCGCGCGCACTACGCGCAGAACATGAAGGCTGCAGAGGAGAACGCTCACCAGGAGAAGCTCAGGAACATGCTCCTAGAACAGGTTAAGGTTAGTTCTATTCGAGGTATAAAGAAAATAAAACTGGAGGTTTCGCAACAACCCACGGTCATTCGGTAACGTGCGAACTTGTTGTGTTACACTTCATTCACGGTTGTTTGCATAAGAGTTAGTGTACTGCGCAAACGAACGCTCTGAGATCGTGGTCAATGAATGATAAATAAAATGTTATTTTTTGTACGTTATTACAAAGTTAAGTCGTACACTGTGTACATTACTAATAAAAATCTTACGTTACGGACGTTTTTCCCCGTTAGGGTACCCCCCGCATCGTCCCATAAGGAACTTCGTTCCAAAACCTAAATCGCGCTAACGACACTTACAAAATATATGTATACAAGTTCCCACTCCGTCAGCTCAGTGGAACGCCTTCTCTTTTTCGTCGCAGCTGATTAATATAATTTTTTTCTTTATACTTTTGGGTGATTATCGAGGACCATAGACCACACAATTCAATGCTGCCTTAAAAGTTGAGGTCGTGGTTACAATTCTATAGCGGTTCTCCACCCTTCATATCGGAACGCGTGACAGCTTCGCGGTAGGAATGCTCAGAATAGTGATATTTACCCATGCCGGCCCATAGTATATCTAATACCAGTTATACGCAAAATCATTTATATTGTGTCTATTTCGTATTGAACACCGGTTTAAAGTTCTGTACTGAAACAAATCCCTAATACAGTATTGATGATAGTCACTACATAATAAGACGCGTGGCGAGACCACCATTTTGATTATTTTTACCGCGAAAAGATTACGAGAAGACTTAACTTCAAATTTCGAATAATAGATGCAAAAAGATTAACTCGTAACAATTAATTAGAGGTTTTATTGTCAATAAAAATGTAAAGGAAAGAATTTGAGATTTATTTCCGGATATTTTAGTTTGACAGAAACTGCGAATTATCCCTCGAAAAATATTATAGGAAATAAACTCTTGAAATTCTCCTCCGGGGGACATTTCTCAACACCAAGGCACATCTCGACGACAAATCCAATTAAATGTTAAGGTTTTCCGCTTGTTTCGGGCAAACGATTCCTTTCAATTTAACTTGAACGAGTAAAGAATTGGGTCAATTTATCGAGAAACGTTTTCGTTTTTTCCGATCGAGGTTAATCTGTAAAGCAATTAAACGCGTGGTTCCCCATATACCTACTTATGTTCTTGAGGCGGTTCTGTTGTTCATTCCGATAGAGGCACCCGTCACATGCGGACGTGCCCATCGACCACTCGATCGCCCGGCCTTTGTTCGCCCGGCTTTTGTTAGCCCGACCATTGTTCGCGCGGCCTGTGTTCGTGGTACATCTGCCGACCAAGTGTTTTTCCTGGAAGTTTTTATTTGTTTTGTTTCCTTTCGTTATTTCTGTGTTCGTGGTACATCTGCCGACAAACTGCTTTCTTGGAAGTGCTTAATTGTTTTGTTTTTTTTTGTTATTTCCGTTTTGTTGTGTTTTTTCTTTGTCCTGTAGTAATCGCGCCGCATCGCCACCTGTGTTCAATAGAACCGCTCAGGTCCGAGAAGTTGGGGCCTCGCCGCAAGGCGAGTGTTTTCAAGACCCAGGGCCGCCCCACCTGGGCACTCAGCGATCATGGACGCTGTATTCGCGGAATTCCTCCGACTTCGTCATCCACAGCTCGCCTCAGAGTTTCTGGCTTTCAAGGCCAATCACACTGCGAGCTCTCTCGAAGACTCCGCCGTGCTCGCTGCTCCTGCGTCGCCTGTACCTGCGTGCAAAGCTTCTGCATCGAGCACCGCAGCCTCCGTCGTGCCTGCCGTTCCCGCGTCGCCTATACTGGCGAGTAAAACTGCTGCGTCGTCCGCCGTGGCCACCGTTCCAGCTGTGCGATCATCCGCGGCCTCCGTCGCGCCCTCCAAAACACCTGCTCGTAGGTCACCTGCGCCCGCCTCCTCGTCCTCCGACTCTGAATCGGAGATGGAGGTCGACCTCGCCCCCGCCTCATCGACGGATGGATTTACCCTGGTACAAAAGGGTAAGAAGCGTGCCGCGGAGTCTCGAGCTCCCGCGGCCGCTAAAATTAGCAAAGCCGCGAACGCGTCGCGTCCCCGCTCCCAGACTCCCGTTGCGCCTCCAGCCCGTGCCAGTCCGTCGCCGCGTCCGGTGGCACAAAATAAAACCCAGTCCCCTCCTCCGGTAATCCTTCAAGAGAAGGCAGCTTGGGATCGAGTTTCCCTGGCCCTTAAGGCCAAAAATATCAATTTCACGAATGCCCGTAACCTCGCGAACGGCATCCAAATAAAGGTGCATTCATCTGATGACCATAGGACCCTCACCTCTTACCTCCGTAAGGAGCGTATAAGCTTCCACACTTATACGCTTCAGGAGGAACGCGAACTCCGCGTTGTAATACGCGGAATCCCTAAAGAGTTAGATGTAGAGCTCGTAAAAGTCGACCTGTTAGAACAAGGCCTACCAGTGAATTCTGTGCACCGTATGCACACCGGTCGCGGTAGGGAGCCATATAATATGGTTCTAGTCGCTCTCCAGCCTACCCCCGAGGGTAAGAAAATCTTTAACACACAGACCGTCTGTAGGCTCTCTGGTATCGCTGTCGAAGCCCCCCATAAAAAAGGCACTCCTAGCCAGTGCCATAACTGTCAATTGTATGGGCACTCTTCCCGTAACTGTCACGCGCGCCCCCGATGCGTCAAATGTTTAGGCGATCACGCCACGGCCCTATGCACTCGCGATCAAAAAACCGCGACGGAACCGCCTAGCTGCGTCCTGTGTCGAACACAGGGTCACCCCGCAAATTACCGCGGATGCCCCCGAGCCCCGAAAATAAATCCCCGCGTCGCCCGCCAAAACCGCCTCCGAGCTTCCGGCCCAGACATCAAAGCCTCGGTACCCTCTGCGCCGCAGGCTAAGCCAGCGTTCGTTCCGGCGGCGGTGCCCAGTGTCTCGGCCTGGGCGAAACCGCTGCCGTACACGAACACGGCTACAACTCCCTCCTCCGCGATTCGTCCCGCCCCCGCGACTTGCCCTCCGACCGCGTCCGAAAATCTCGCTTTAGCGATCGACTTCTTTCAGTCGATCAACTTTGAGCGCGTTAACGCTTTGGGCGACGCCATTCGCGCTGCCTCCACTGCACAACACTTTATCGCCGTTGTGCAGGAATACGCCGACGTATACGCGTCATTAAATACGTACGTCCTCCCCTCACTCGGCCGGTAATCAATGGCGTATATAAGTAGAATAAAGCCCCTATCCGTGACGATAGGATTTTTTAACTCTTACGGTCTCGCAAATCAACGTGATCAGGTTTCTGACTTTTTGCGTGACCATCAAATTGATATCTTTTTAGTGCAGGAGACCCTACTTAAGCCCGCGCGCCGTGACCCTAAAATCGCGAACTATAACATGGTCAGGAACGACAGGCTCTCTGCCCGTGGTGGTGGTACCGTCATTTACTATAGAAGAGCCCTGCATTGCGTCCCGCTCGATCCTCCCGCGCTCGCTAATATCGAAGCATCAGTGTGCCGAATCTCACTGACGGGACACGCGCCGATCGTTATCGCGTCCGTTTATCTTCCACCGGATAAGATCGTTCTAAGCAGTGATATCGAGGCGCTGCTCGGCATGGGGAGCTCTGTCATTCTGGCGGGCGACCTAAATTGTAAACACATCAGGTGGAACTCACACACCACAACCCCGAATGGCAGGCGGCTTGACGCGTTAGTCGATGATCTCGCCTTCGATATCGTCGCTCCGTTAACCCCGACTCACTACCCGCTAAATATCGCGCATCGCCCGGATATACTCGACATAGCGTTATTAAAAAACGTAACTCTGCGCTTACACTCGATCGAAGTAGTTTCAGAGTTAGATTCAGACCACCGTCCCGTCGTTATGAAGCTCGGTCGCGCTCCCGATTCCGTTCCCGTCACGAGGACTGTGGTGGATTGGCACACGCTGGGCATCAGCCTGGCTGAATCTGATCCACCATCGCTCCCGTTTAACCCGGACTCTACCCCGTCTCTTCAGGATACCGCTGAAGCCATAGACATCTTAACATCACACATCACCTCGACATTAGATAGGTCATCGAAACAAGTTGTAGCGGAGGACTTCCTTCACCGCTTCAAATTGTCCGACGATATTAGGGAACTCCTTAGAGCTAAGAACGCCTCGATACGCGCCTACGACAGGTATCCTACCGCGGAAAATCGTATTCGAATGCGTGCCCTACAACGCGACGCAAAGTCTCGCATCGCCGAAGTCCGAGATGCCAGATGGTCTGATTTCTTAGAAGGACTCGCGCCCTCCCAAAGGTCTTACTACCGCTTAGCTCGTACTCTCAAATCGGATACGGTAGTAACTATGCCCCCCCTCGTAGGCCCCTCAGGCCGACTCGCGGCCTTTGATGATGACGAAAAAGCAGAGCTGCTGGCCGATACATTGCAAACCCAGTGCACGCCCAGCACTCAATCCGTGGACCCTGTTCATGTAGAATTAGTAGACAGTGAGGTAGAACGCAGAGCCTCCTTGCCACCCTCGGATACGTTACCACCCGTCACCCCGATGGAAGTTAAAGACTTGATCAAAGACCTACGTCCTCGCAAGGCTCCCGGTTCCGACGGTATATCTAACCGCGTTATTAAACTTCTACCCATCCATCTCATCGTGATGTTGGCATCTATTTTCAATGCCGCTATGGCGAACTGTTTCTTTCCCGCGGTGTGGAAAGAAGCGGACGTTATCAGCATACATAAACCCGGTAAACCAAAATATCATCCGACGAGCTACCGCCCGATTAGCCTCCTCATGTCTCTAGGCAAGCTGTATGAGCGTCTGCTCTACAAGCGCCTCAGAGATTTCGTCTCATCCAAGGGCATTCTCATCGATGAACAATTCGGATTCCGTACAAATCACTCATGCGTTCAACAGGTGCACCGCCTCACGGAGCACATTCTTGTGGGGCTTAATCGACCAAAACCGCTATACACGGGAGCTCTCTTCTTCGACGTCGCAAAAGCGTTCGACAAAGTCTGGCACAATGGTTTGATTTTCAAACTATTCAACATGGGCGTGCCGGATAGTCTCGTGCTCATCATACGGGACTTCTTGTCGAACCGCTCTTTTCGATATCGAGTCGAGGGAACCCGCTCCTCCCCACGACCTCTCACAGCTGGAGTCCCGCAAGGCTCTGTCCTCTCACCCCTCCTATTTAGCTTATTCGTCAACGATATTCCCCGGTCGCCGCCGACCCATTTAGCTTTATTCGCCGACGACACGACTGTTTACTATTCTAGTAGAAATAAGTCCCTAATCGCGAAGAAGCTTCAGAGCGCAGCCCTAGCCCTAGGACAGTGGTTCCGAAAATGGCGCATAGACATCAACCCAGCGAAAAGTACTGCGGTGCTATTTCAGAGGGGAAGCTCCACACGGATTTCCTCCCGGATTAGGAGGAGGAGTCTCACACCCCCGATTACTCTCTTTAGACAACCCATACCCTGGGCCAGGAAGGTCAAATACCTGGGCGTTACCCTGGATGCATCGATGACATTCCGCCCGCATATAAAATCAGTCCGTGACCGTGCCGCGTTTATTCTCGGTAGACTCTACCCCATGATCTGTAAGCGGAGTAAAATGTCCCTTCGGAACAAGGTGACACTTTACAAAACTTGCATAAGGCCCGTCATGACTTACGCGAGTGTGGTGTTCGCTCACGCGGCCCGCACACACATAGATACCCTCCAATCCCTACAATCCCGCTTTTGCAGGTTAGCTGTCGGGGCTCCGTGGTTCGTGAGGAACGTTGACCTACACGACGACCTGGGCCTCGAATCAATTCGGAAATACATGAAGTCAGCGTCGGAACGATACTTCGATAAGGCTATGCGTCATGATAATCGCCTTATCGTTGCCGCCGCTGACTACTCCCCGAATCCTGATCATGCAGGAGCCAGTCACCGTCGACGCCCTAGACACGTCCTTACGGATCCATCAGATCCAATAACCTTTGCATTAGATGCCTTCAGCTCTAATACTAGGGGCAGGCTTAGGGACCCCGGTAACCGTACTCGTCGAACTCGACAAAGAGGTCGACGTGCAACCTAACCCATGCATCAGCCCGCTGAGTTTCTCGCCGGATCTTCTCAGCGGGTCGCGATTCCGATCCGGTAGTAGATTCATTCGCGAAACAATTGCTCTTGAGTTGTTAGGTCTCCTTCGGAGGCGCTCGGGCAGTTGTTAGCAAATCCCACCCCTCTTGGCTGAGCCTTTGCCTCGCCCACCTGTCCTGGTGAAACTGGAAAGGCCTTCGGGCCACCAGTAAACATTCAATCATTAAAAAAAAAAAAAATAAAAAAAAAAAAAAGGTTCTGTTGTTGCATATAACGCTAAGTCTATCTCGCTTTTAGACATTGAGATCGAAATCCCAATTGACCTGGTGTTAAGTGGTTACCGGAACCCATAGACATTGCAACGTAAATGCCGCCACCCACCTTGAGATATAGTTCTAAGGTCTTAGTATAGTCACAACGGCTGCCCCACCCTTCAAACCGAAACGCATTACTGCTTTACAGCAGCAATAGGCAGGGTGGTGGTACCTACCCGCGCGGACTCACAAGAAGTCCTACCACCAGTAAACCTCAAAGACCTCAAAGACCTCAAAGAACCTAAAAATATTAATGTTAATTATTTATTTTGGCTATGTCATTATTAAACTAAATCCGTTGCTTATACGTTCCTATTAAAATATAGTTGTTCAATTCGCATAAAATCGCAAAATACCTACCCGTGCGGACTCACAAGACGTCCTACTAACATAACGCTAAGTGTGTGATCGAAATCGCAAATGCTTGTTACGTTTTATTGTATAAATAATGTGCCTTAATCTTCAAACTATGTTTAAGATAGAAAGTTGAATAAATGAATGAAGATTCTTTATTGCACAAAATAGTGTACAAAGGCGAACTTAACGCCATGCTGGCATTCTCTTCCAGTTAACCCTCGTTGATGAAGTGAAAGATACAAGAACTGTGTAGCTGTAATGAAGTTAGCGATAATTTAAAGAATTACAGTAGACATGAGTAAAATGAACACTAGGTTGTAAATTACATTGGCAAAACAAATACATAGATAGGTCCATACATACAAAGACTAGTTGTACCCGTCCGCTTCGCTGGGCATTTAAAATTAACATTATTATTTGAACCCCCACAGAGATTATCATCATTAACGCCCCCGCAACTGGTGTAGGGAGTCCAACATTCATATAAATATTAGCCTATCCATTAAGAAGTACATGTATTTTCTCCATGGATACCAAGTTTCAAGTCAATCGAATGCATGGTTCAGTAGTTATAACGGAGCATCCGTAAAAACCACTGTAGATTTATATATTAGTATAGATATATATATACAAATAAGAATGTTCGTTGAATGATTTAATTTGAGCGAGTTAGTGACGGAACCAGGATTACCAGTACCGCGTTCCGGTGGTCCAGTCCTCGTTCGGAGGTAACCACGCGCGCGGCTGGGAGCTCGGCGCCGGCGCCCCCCTGGACCCCGTCAAACGCGCCTACGACCCGATGCTCCAGACAAACATTATCAGTGAGTTGATATTTCACTACACGTGTGCTTGCAACACCAAATATTACCAAAGGCTTTTGGCGGGAACATAACTGTGTAACTTTAGGGTTGTGTATTGCCTCTTTCTTAACAATATCGAATACACATTTTCAGTAACGAAAAGTACCGTTATATGTTTTTTATATTTTTTATAGCATAGGTTGGTGGACGAGCTCACGGCCCACCTGATTTTAAGTTGTTACCAGAACCCATAGTCTACAACATAAATGTCGCCACCCACCTTGAAATATGAGTTCTAAGGTCTCAGTATAGTTACAACGGCTGCTCCACCCTTCAAACCGACTTCACGGTTCATTCACTTTACTGCTTCACAGAAGAAATAGGCAGGGTGGTGGTACCCACGGAATAGATAAATAAGGTTATATATAAGATAAATAACCTTATTTATCTATTCCGTAGTGGTACCTACCCGCGCGGATTCACAAGACGTTATACCACCAGTAAATGCAAATCCCACCCCTCCTAGCTGAGCCTTTGCTCGCCCACCTGTCCTGAAGCTGGAAAGGCCTCCGGGCCACCAGTAATCTTTCAATCATTAAAAAAAAAGCACCAGTAAATAAGTAATGTTTTACCATTGCGGTGTGTGCTTATCGCAGGCACATCGGACTACGATCGCGACGGCCAGGTCATCACCGATGAGGAGTACGAGGAGATGATGGACAAACTGAAGGCAGCCGATACTCTGTACACGGAATACACTCTCGAGGAAATCATCTACCAGCTCGCCAAGGTACGTGTCGCGGAGCTTCGTTTTTTTTTATGCTGCTTCTTACCTCCGGCGCTTTGTCGGAGTCCGTTTTTACAATCTTCCTTTCACTTCATTTCACCCTGTTTTCTTCTCACGCTTTCACTATCATCCTGATTCTTTTATTTATTCATCGTCTTTCATTCTATCTCTATTAGTGCACATCAGAAGTTGGGAAGGGTTATCCTTTAATTTTCGAGTCTTTCACTACATTTTTTATATTTAGGATACTTATGCAACTTATTTCTATTACTTATTTTTAAACATCTGTTTTAAATCTAAATTACTAATATACATGACAATGTCTATAATAAACGTGTTGTGTTAATTACTCCGATTTTGACTAGACGCGCCCCGCGGTTTGACTTCACGAATTTTGAAATACGTTTCCTTTTCCCGGGATAAAGAGTTGTTTACGTTAATCTCTCGTGTATCAAATAGGTACAGGCCGATTACCGAACACATTTTTGCAGTTATTATATGCTTGGCAAACTATATAGGTAGTGAGCGACAAGGATAACGCTCTACGGAATTAGCCAATTGTCTCTTTCTAAAGGTCGATGAGCAATATTTATCGCCGGGTAGGTACTTCAACAAAGTTTCATATTCATAAATATAGATAAATAACTAAGATTTTCTGGATTTTTCCTTGTAAATAATACATTCGCGTGTCCATTATTCGATTAAATTGAAACCTGCTGATGCCCTGTTATCTCATACTTTTCTGTTTATTAGTGGTAGAGTAATGTAAGGGTGATATTCATTAGCTTCCTTATTTGTAGCACGAAGTCATGCGCTTCTGTTTTAAAGAATTGACAGCTGTTATTAATACAATGTAACCCATAGACACAGTCCACTGAGTTTCTCGCCGGATCTTCTCAGTGGGTCGCGTTTCCTATCCGGTGGTAATTCTGCGAAGCACTTCTCTTGCTAGAGCCAGTGTTAGCACCACTCCAGCTTAAGCCCCGTGAGCTCACTTACACGTCAAGGAGAAGCTGAAATAGCCTCTCAAGGCTATCAGCATAGATAGGGAAAAAACAATTGAGATTTCGACCTTATATCTCGAATTGGACATGTTGATACCGTGTCCACTAAAGAGACATAAGCGTACGACAGAACATACGTACGAATAAGCGTACGACAGAACATAAGCGTTACTGTATCACTTCCAGATGATGTTCTCGCAGTCTCTGTCCCGGGACCCCGCGTCGGCGCGCGCCGCCACGCAGCGCTTCATGGCGTTCCTGGAACTGGAGGCCGAGCGGGGACAGCTCTCCCGGACTATCGAGAAGAAAGTGCTCGGTACAAACAAACAGCGCTTATAATGACATTTGTTATTATGGAAATAGAAAACGGAGGCATACGATTATTGTACATTAAAAAATTTGCTGGAAGATAATTGCGTGATTTTCATGCCAATAAAACGCCTTTTGCGGTTTATTTTCGTGGTCAAGAAATTTTTATAGGAAAAAAAAAATGTATATGATTACTACAATATGTATTTAAATGTTGACGAATAACACTAGTCACGTGTGACCGCGACAATGGTAAAGTTTCAGAACTGTCCGTAATAATGACAATATAAAAACACGAGATTAAACCGTGAAAGCAGCTTTAATTATTTCGCGATTCGCTAAAATGCGGAAAAAAGTACTATGCCTTTAATTATTAAAATATTATGTGTGGCACCCCTAGTAATAATATAAAATTCTTTCATTTCTAGATGTCATGATCGCTGCTTTGACGGACACGATCGGCGATCACCCGGAACTGCTGCAGGCGCACGATTCCATCGGCGTGAGCCCTGGGAACAGGTAGACTTTTTTTTCTACCTATTCTAGTAATCTCGAGGGGTTATTATAAATTCACCGAGCTAGTAGGTAAGCTCACCCGGTCATCGTTCTCGTCGAACCCGTCGCTTGCGACGAAAGGCTCGACGAGTAAATTAAACCTCAGACACAGCCCACTGAGTTTCTCGCCGGATCTTCTCAGTGGGTCGCGTTTCCGATTCGGTCGTAGATTCTGCGAAGTACGGCTCTTGCTAGGGTTCGTGTTAACAACGTCGTCATTCCGATAGAGGCACCCGTCACGTGCGGACGTGCTCATCGACCACTCGATTGCCCGGCCTTTGTTCGCCCGGCTTTTGTTAGCCCGGCCATTGTTCGCGCGCCCTGTGTTCGTGGTACATCTGCCGACCTAGTGTTTTTTTCTGGAAGTTTTTAATTGTTTTGTTTCCTTTTGTTATTTCTGTGTTCGTGGTACATCTGCCGACAAACTGTCTTCCTGGAAGTGTTTAATTGTTTTGTTTCTTTTTGTTATTTCCGTTTTGTTGTGTTTTTTTCTTTGTCCTGTAGTAATCGTGCCGCATCACCACCTGTGTTCAATAGAACCGCTCAGGTCCGAGAAGTTGGGGCCTCGCCGCAAGGCGAGTGTTTTCTAAGACCCAGGGTAGCCCCACCTGGGCACGTAGCCATCATGGACGCTGTATTTGCGGAATTTCTCCGGCTTCGCTACCCAAAGCTCACTTCCGAGTTTCAGGCCTTCAAGGCCGATCACACCGCGAGCCCTCTCGTGGACTCCGCCGAGCTCGCTGCTCCTGCGTCGCCTGTACCTGCGTGCAAAGCTTCTGCATCGAGCACCGCAGCCTCCGTCGTG